>NC_084557.2:36235691-36535691 GCF_033978685.3 Nerophis lumbriciformis | reverse complement strand
TCTACAAACCAATTAAACTTTAAATCACAGCCCATCTATGATTGAACAAAAAACAAAATGAAGCATAACATTTTTTTAAAAAAACCTTCTAAGTATCAACTACCTCATTTGTTATTTCCATTGTTGACTTTCTTTAAATTTGCACAGAAGAAAATTTTTTTCACAGAACTATATCAAAGTGCAGTGTCTCATCCAGCAGTTTAAATGGAATTACCAATTGTTTATTTTACTCCTGTTTGTTTTACGTTGGGCTGAGGGGGAGGAGTCACAGCCCCGCTTTACCGTGTACTTCTTGTTTGGTATACTTGCTCGCCCGATATAAACTATTTGCTTGCCTAACAGAATTGCCATTGCAACATTCAATGGACACATTTAGAACAGCAGTTTCTTTCATTTAAAAGTGCAGCTTAATTTTACACTTAGCAAACTCATCTCGTGGGCCGCATGTTTGACAACCCTGGATTAGGGCATGTTAAATCTATCTTTGTGGACTTATTACATAGTTACAAGAAATAAACACGACACATCCATCCGTTTTAATTGATTCATCACATTGTTGGCATTTGTATAATAAGGGCTTTGCTTTTTGACCTTTTAAGGTTACTGTACTTCCTGCTCTTGCTTGGTAAGTGAGCCGAAGTGTATCTTCCAAATGCTGAAATCAATTGTATTCATGCTTGTTTGTCGCTTCGTACAACTGTTTGTCCATACACACACAACGCAAAGGTCAGAAAGGAAGACTTAAAGGGGATCTGCACTTTTTGGAATTTTGTCTATCGTTCACAATCATTATGAAAGATGTATTTTTTTTAATGCATTTTAACTCGTAAATAAACGTAAATAAAAGTCCGCCTATAAAACCCATCCAAAAACCGCCAACAATATTCTATTTACATTTCGTGACTTGAATATTCAGTTCAGTTCAGTTTATTTTGAACATGCATACAATACAATTACAAATGTTTTAAATTGGATTTTCCTCTGAGGTTATATTTCTCCTCTTTTGTTGAGAAGAAACCGGCTGCTACCCAAGAATGTACAACAATTCTTCTCAACAAAAGAGGAGAAATATAACCTTAGAGGAAAATCTGATTTGAAACATGTGTTTGCACGTACAACACTTAAGACCTTTAGTATATCAGTATGTGGAATTAAATTATGGAATGGATTAACCAAATAAATCAAACAAAGCACCAATATGATTCAGTTTAATAGACTGTTCAAACTACAAGTGTTCACAAAGTACAAAGAAGACCAATTATGATGAACATCTTGAACCTTTTTTTTTTTTTTGAGATAATGATTATTTTGTATTTAATATTTGATTACTTACTATGGTATATTATTTATTATTTATTTATTCACTGTTCTGTTACAAACAGAAAACAAGGCTAATGGTATGCTATGGTGGGGTAGGATTAAATAAGATCTGCTTCTTCCTACTCCTTTTTGGACGTGCTGTAATGAAACAACTGGAAATATGTGATGCATTGTATTGTATGCATGTTCGAAGCAAACGGGAACTGAACTGAAGTCGTTGATTTACAATATTTTTTAATCAAATATAGGGTTTGTATTCATGTTGTTTTTGTTCTGGTTTAATAATTGACTGTTATATTCTTTCCTACGTGTTCGTAGTATGCTAGTTAGCTTGTTCTTATACATTTTGTACTTGTTTTCTGCCTCTGTAGATGTTTGTGTTATAAATGTTCTATATAATGTATTATTCTTTATGCAAGCATTTTTCCGTCCTTTTGTCATCCATGGTTGATTGTTTTTCTTTTGCTTCTTACTAAGTTGTTTCAATGGACAGTGTTTGTCATAAAGTACTGTGAGAGTATAAAAAACAAAACAAAACATATGCATCATAATTTTCACTGTATACAGTGTCCCAACTTTGATCTCTCAGATCATTCTTAAAAGCTGTCATATTTGTTCTGTACATATTCTTCAAAATGTCTTTTTGTCATCCATGTTCCTCTTCTTGTAGTTTCTGTCATAAACACTGGCAGATGATCACTGATGTTGGATATTAGCAGACCCCTTGTGGTGTTATTATCAAAATTATTAAAAAAAATATTAACAATAAGTGTTATATTAACCAAGTATTAGTAGTATTGTTATTACAAGCGCTAACACAGACAAACTATTTATAGCCGCACCGTATTCCCGAGCGTGTGTGCCTATCAATGTTTCCTCTAAGGTGCGCGCCAGTGCAATTGCGCACTGCTCAAGCGTCCTCTGCGCACGGCAAATCTATGCCACGCACAATATCAAATAAAACAATAAGCGCATAAAAATTTTCGACACGACACGGACACGACAGAGAAAACCGTTTTCGTCATCATTGTTCAAATATTGTAACGTCTATCGAGACGCTTTGAGGACATGAATTCCATCGATCACCTTACTGATCAAAACTCTTTATTGTCGGCCATAAACACATCACCAAAACATTAGTAAAAAAAATTATATCTAGCAAAACTGGTCATTTTCTGCAGTACAAACCAGACCAAAAGCAACTTTGTTATATCAACAGCAGCCACTCCCTCTTTCTCACTTGCACCAACACATGCACATATGGCACTTAGCCAGCGATGCGTTTACAGCCACACAAAAAGTCGGACAACTCCAACACCACACATAAAGTGTAATTCCAGGTCGTTACACTATGATTTACCGTTCAAATGTGTGCTTATTCTAGTGTCATTTATTAGGAATCTTAATTTATAAATATTAATCATGAAATGCTGTTAGTATATTAAATAAATACTAAAAAAAAAATATTTTTTACAAACAGGAAGTTGCAGGAATGTACACATGATCCCCTGCTTACATCTCATTGTGCAACATGTGAATGTTTTAATGGGAACTAAATGCAATGTCTGAAAGGGGTACAAGTTATTTCCAAAGCAGAACCTCCACCCAGACAAACAATACAAGTACACAGTTCATGAAAAACAATATTTGTTGTTATTGTCATTGTAAGTGGGCCTGAACACTTATATTAGAAAATAACCTCATGGAAATGACTGCTGTCATTTGATTATAATAATAAGAGAATGTTGTCTGTCTATCTGTGTTGGCCCTGTGATGAAGTGGGGACTTGTCCAGGGTGTACCCCGCCTTCCGCCCAAATGCAGCTGAGATAGGCTCCAGCACCCCCCGCGACCCCGAAAGGGACAAGCGGTAGTAAATGGATGGATGGATGGAGATTTAACTTGTTATTTAGTCAGGTTTGGGACAGGTGTGCTGCTGGTGTAGCCACAGTGTGCACGTTTGATGTTGCTCACATGGGCTCCACTGAATGCTCAGGGAGTTTTTGCGTTTGCTCACACACATGAAAAATTAGAGGGAACATTGGTGCCTATGTTTACATCATTGAGTGGTAATCTGCTTCCTCTGCGCGTAAAAAGTTATTGTACATCATAAATCATGCCTCTCGCCTGGACAATAGAAGGACAAGGATGTAATCCAACATTTTGGTACACTTTGACAGCCAAATTAGATCCGGAAATGGCGAGAACAACACGGAAAAACGCTTTGTTTCACGCCCCTTTTCTTCGTGAGGATTTTAAGTCATTTTATATCTAAAACGGAAATATAACAAGATTCTATTAGTCGGCATCCTAATGACAGCAAACATTGTACAGTAAGTGATGTTTTATTATATTTGTAGGCTCTCATGAAGTCTGCAGTAAGTTTTAATCAGTAATGTTAAAAAAAAAAAAGCAAACGTCGTGATGAATTTTTAAAATGTGCCGCATACACTTAAATGACAAAAATATGTAAATATTACATGTTATTATTAATGTGCCTGTTACTAAATTACATATATACTTACAGCATGTATATAAAACCTCAATGGAAGTGTTTAGATGTTTTTTAAGGACTTTATATGCAGAATAGAGTAATTCCTCTAGGCTCCGTTGTAAGCAGACTTTGATTGCATTTATTTAATATTTAAAATGCATAAAAAAAGAAAAACGTGTTCTTGTCTTGCATAAGGATTGTGAATGATGGGCCACGTTCCAAAAAAGTTCAGTTCCCCTTTAAAGGGGGCTTATGATGATTTAAATCTACTTTTAAAACACTTCCTTGTGGTCCAGGTCAGTGTTTTTCAACCACTCTGCCGCGGTGCCGTGAGATACAGTCTGGTGTGCCGTGGGAGATGATCTAATTTCACCTATTTGGGTTAAAAATATTTTTTGCAAACCAGTAATTATAGTCTGCCAATTATGTGTTGTTGTTGAGTGTCGGTGTTGTCCAGAGTAATACTCTTCCATATCAGTAGGTGGCAGCCAGTAGCTAATTGCTTTGTAGATGTGGGAAACAGCGGGAGGCAGTGTGCAGGTAAAAAGGGGTCTAATGCTTAAACCAAAAACAAACAAAAGGTGAGTGTCCCTAAGAAAAGGAATTGAAGCTTAGTGGTGGCTATGCAGAACGAGACTAAAACTGAACTGGCTACAAAGTAAACAAAAACAGAATGCTGGACGACAGCAAAGACTTACTGTGGAGCAAAGACAGCGTCTACAATGTACATCCGAACATGACATGACACTCAACAATGTGCCCACAAAGAAAGATAAAAACAACGGAAATATTCTTGATTGCTAAAACAAAGTAGATGCGGGAAATATTGCTCAAATGAAACTGCTACAGGAAAATACCAAAACAAAAGAAAAAGCCATCAAAATAGGAGCGCAAGACAAGAACTAAAACACTACGCACAGGAAAACAGCAAAAAACTCCAAATAAGTCAGGGCGTGATGTGACAGGTGGTGACAGCACACCTACTTTGAGACAAGAGCTATAGTGATGCATGGTTGGTTATGCTTTAAAATCCATCCATCCCATCCATCCAAGTCATATCCAACAATTGCGACAACGACTTTTACTGTCTACTGAGTTTCGTTTTTTAATGATTTCTGCTGGTGGTGTGCCTCCGGATTTTTTCAACGCAAAAAATGTGCCTTCGCTCAAAAAAGGTTGAAAAACACAGGTCCGGGTAATATGTATTTGGTATGCTTTGAGGTACATTCTGTATAAATTTCGCTCCACAGTCATATCTATAACTCATATTTTGAGTCTGCCTGCAAGGTGTTCGTTTGTAGAGGCGTTCCCAGATTATTAACGAAACCACGCTCCATATCATAATTTTTATTTTGAAAATGTACGCTGTTTAAATGTATATATTGAAGTCGTCACCGCTATTATTTTTCCAGAAACGGTCAAAAATAAACTTCATAAACGTTATATAGATTCACCCACAACATTAGCTACACCTGCACAGTCACCAGTCGATTGAGACTCTGCATCAAAAGAAGTGCCTATTCCAGCATTTATGTCACTGCGTGTCGCACGTCCGTGTTATTAAGCACAGTGTTTTTCAACCTTTTTTGAGCCGAGGCACATTTTTTGCGTTGAAAAAATCTGGAGGCACACCACCAGCAGAAATCATAAACTCAGTTGACAGTAAGAAGTCGTTGTCGCAATTGTTGGATATGACTTCAAACCATAACCAGGCATGCATCACTATAGCTCTTGTCTCAAAGTAGGTGTACTATCACCACCTGTCACATCACACCATGACTTATTTGGAGTGTTTTGGTGTTTTCCTGTGTGTAGTGTTTTAGTTCTTGTCTTGCGCTCCTATTTTGGTGGCTTTTTCGCTTTTTTGGTATTTTCCTGTAGCAGTTTCATTCCTTCCTTTGAGCAATATTTCCCGCATCTACTTTGCTTTAGCAATCAAGAATATTTCAGTTGTTTTTATCCTTCTTTGTGGGGACATTGTTGATCGTCATGTCATGTTCGGATGTACATTGTGGACGCCGTCTTTGCTCCACAGTAAGTCTTTGCTGTCGTCCAGTATTCTGTTTTTGTTTACTTTGTAGCCAGTTCAGTTTTAGTTTCGTTCTGCGTAGCCTTCCCTAAGCTTTAATGCCTTTTCTTAGGGGCAATCACCTTTTGTTTATTTTTGGTTTAAGCATAAGACACCTTTTTACCTGCACACTGCCTCCCGCTGTTTCTGTTCACAGTGGTTGAAAAACACTGATTAAGCACATGCCAAGATTAGATGACAATAATGTACCTTTTTTTGAGTGACTCCTCAGAGCCTGAAGCTCCTCGCCATGTCCAAATAACTACGTCCACCTCGCTGTTACATCACCATGTAGCCAGATTCAAAAAGAGAGGCAAACTAGAGGCATCCAAAACTGCGTGCGAGCCAATGCCCTAATGCAGGAACCTTATAGTTTAAGGCTTTGACATTGTGTAACACTAATATGCAACATTGAAACAACATTTACAAGCCAGAAAAGACAATTCGACATAGGTCCTCTTTAAACAAATGGGCTGTGGGTACTACTACCACTTCTATTTGTATTCCACTCCTGCTGGTTCTGCCCCATAAACAACTTAAAAACAACACACTTTTAGTGTCTTACCATTGTCATCCACGTGTTCGATTGTGTGCAAGTGATCAACTGTTAGCATGTTAGCACATATATAGCATCATATGTTACCATTAGTCTTGTGAGCATGTTAACATGCTGTAAATTTTTATTTTTTTTATCTCATGGCTTTTTAACAGTTTTTTTTTTGTTCTTCTGAAGTTCTTCACAAGCAACCACGAGAAGTTTGTCTCTGCCTGTTACAGTTGGGACGGATAGCATCCAGGTAATTGTGAATATGCACAATTGGTACACTTATACACATTCACAGTAAAAGTACACATATTAAACTACGGTAGTTATAAAGGTCACATTTTTAATACGGCTCAAAATGTATTTGGTAAATGTATTTTTGCATGTTGTGAATACAGTACTTTTTACAGTCGTGGTCAAAAGCTTACATACACTTGTAAAGAACATAATGTCATGACTGTCTTGAGTTTCCAATCATTTCTACAACTCTTATTTTTTTGTGATTGAGTGATTGGAGCACATACTTGTTGGTCACAAAAAACATTCATGAAGTTTGGTTCTTTTATGAATTTATTATAGATCTACTGAAAATGTGACCAAATCTGCTGGGTCAAAAGTATACATACGGCAATGTTAATATTTGGTTACATGTCCCTTGGCAAGTTTCACTGCAATAAGGCGCTTTTGGTAGCCATCCACAAGCTTCTGGTTGCATTTTTGACCACTCCTCTTGACAAAATTGGTGCAGTTCAGCTAAATTTGTTGGTTTTCTGACATGGACTTGTTTCTTCAGCATTGTTCACATGTTTAAGTCAAGACTTTAGGAAGGCCATTCTAAATTTAAGGTTTTAGAATAGCCTTCCCAAAGTCCTGACTTTGTTTAAGTCAAGACTTTGGGAGGCCATTCTAAAATTAAGGTTTTAGAATAGCCTTCCCAATGTCCTGACTTAAACCCCAGTGAGAACATGTGGACAATGCTGAAGAAACAAGTTCATGTCAGAAAACCAACACATTTAGCTGAACTGCACCAATTTTGTCAAGAGGAGTGGTCAAAAATTCAACCAGAAGCTTGTGGATGGCTACCAAAAGAGCCTTATTGCAGTGAAACTTGCCAAGGGACATGTACCGTATTTTTCGGACTATAAGTCGCAGTTTTTTTCTTAGTTTGGCCGGGGGTGCGACTTATACTCAGGAGCGACTTATGTGTGAAATTATTAACACATTACCATAAAATAATAATATTTAGCTCATTCACGCAAGAGACTAGACGTATAAGATTTCATGGGATTTAGCGATTAGGAGTGACAGATTGTTTGGTAAATGTATAGCATGTTCTATATGTTATAGTTATTTGAATGACTCTTACCATAATATGTTACGTTAACATACCAGGTACGTTCTCAGTTGGTTATTTATACGTCATATAAAGTACACTTATTCAGCCTGTTGTTCACTATTCTTTATTTATTTTAAATTGCCTTTCAAATGTCTAATCTTGGTGTTGGGTTTTATCAAATACATTTCCCCCAAAAATGCGACTTATACTCCAGTGCAACTTATATGTTTTTTTCCTTATTTATTAGGGATGTCCGATAATGGCTTTTTGGCGATATACGATATTCCGATATTGTCCAACTCTTTAATTACCGATACCGATATCAACCGATACCGATATCAACCGTCGTGGAATTAACACATTATTATGCCTAATTTGGACAAACAGGTATGGTGAAGATAAGGTACTTTAAAAAAAAATTAATACAATAAAATAAGATAAATAAATTAAAAACATTTTCTTGAATAAAAACGAAAGTAAAACAATATAAAAACAGTTACATTGAAACTAGTAATTAATGAAAATTAGTCAAATTAACTGTTAAAGGTTAGTACTATTAGTAGACCAGCAGCACGCACAATCATGTGTGCTTACGGACTGTATCCCTTGCAGACTGTATTGATATATATTGATATATAATGTAGGAACCAGAATATTAATAACAGAAAGAAACAACCCTTTTGTGTGAATGAGTGTGAATAAGTGTAAATGGGGGAGGAAGGTTTTTTGGGTTGGTGCACTAATTGTAAGTGTATCTTGTGTTTTTTAAGTTGATTTAATAAAAAACAACAAAAAAAACAAAAAAAAAAGATACCGATAATTTCCGATATTACATTTTAACGCATTTATTCTTTATTATGCATTTTTCGGCCCGTGCGACTTATACTCCGGAGTGACTTATAGTCCGAAAAATACGGTAACCAAATATTAACATTGCTGTATGTATACTTTTGACCCAGCAGATTTGGTCACATTTTCAGTAGAACCATAATAAATTCATAAAAGAACCAAATTCATGAATGTTTTTTGTGACCAACAAGTATGTACTCCAATCACTCTATCACAAAAAAATAAGAGTTGTAGAAATAATTGGAAACTCAAGACAGCCATGACATTATGTTCTTTACAAGTGTATGTAAACTTTTGACTACAGTAAGGACTATTTGCCCCTACAGGTACAACGTGGAGCCTCCTGGCCTTATAAAACTGGAAAAGGAGATTGAACAGGAAGAAAAAGCACCTCTACCTCCTCCGTCGCCCGCATCCCTCGTTCAACCCCTTCCTCCATCTCCCTCGTGGTCTCCTTCCCCGTCCCCAACACCTGCTAAAGTCACGTCGAGCAAGAAGAGCACAGGGAACCTGCTTGATGATGCTGTAAGTCAGCATTTCTGATCGTTGACCTCTGAGGGCAAACATGTATAACAGTGTATGTGTGTGCGTGTGTTTGCCTTACAGGTAAGAAACATCGCTGACGACCCACCCTGCAGGTGTCCAAGTCAATTCCACGTTGAGAGACACTCACAGGGTCGATATCGTGTTGGAGAGAAAATGCTTTTTATACGCGTGAGTATATGTTGAGCACATTGGTTGAAGCTTAAACAGCGTCTTATAAGCGTTACAAATTGGTATAAACCAGTGAAGTTGGCACGTTGTGTAATTCGTAAATAAAAACAGGATACAATGATTTGCAAATCCTTTTCAACTTATATTCAAATGAATAGACTGCAAACACAAGATATTTAATGTTCGAACTGAGAAACGTAATTATTTTTTGCAAATAATCATTAACTTTGAATTTATTGGCAGCCACACGTTGCAAAAAAGTTGGCACAGGGGCATTTTTACCACTGTGTTACATGGCCTTTCCTTTTAACAACACTCAGTAAACGTTTGGGAACTGAGGAGACCGATTTTTGAAGCTTTTCAGGTGGAATTCTTTCCCATTCTTGCTTGATGTACAGCTTAAGTTGTTCAACAGTCGTTTCATATTGCGCCACACATTTTCAATGGGAGACAGGTCTGGACTACAGGCAGGCCAGTCTAGTACCCGTACTCTTTTACTGTGAAGCCACACTGTTGTAACATGTGGCTTGGCATTGTCTTGCTGAAATAAGCAGGGGCGCCCATGATAACGTTGCTTGGATGGCAATATATGTTGCTCCAAAACCTGAATGTACCTTTCAGCATTAATGGTGCCTTCACAGATATGTAAGTTACCCATGCCTTAGGCATGGGTAACCCCATACCATCACAGATGCTGGCTTTTCAACTTTGCACCTATAACAGTCCGGATGGTTCTTTTACTCTTTGTTCTGGAGGACACGACATCCACAGTTTCCAAAAACAATTTGAAATGTGGACTCGTCAGACCACAGAACTCTTTTCCACTTTGCATCAGTCCATCTTAGATGAGCTCGGGCCCAGCGAAGCCGGCAGCATTTCTGGGTGTTGTTGACAAATGGCTTTTGCTTTGCATAGTAGTTTTAACTTTCAATGACAGATGTAGCGACAAACTGTAGTTACTGACAGTGATTTTCTGAAGTATTCCTGAGCCCATGTGGTGATATCCTTTACACACTGATGTTGCTTTTTGATGCAGTACCGCTTAAGGGATCGAAGGTCCATAATATGATCGCTTACGCGCAGTGATTTCTCCAGATTCTCTGAACCTTTTGATATTACGGACCTTGCAATAGCTTGTTGAGAAATGTTATTCTTAAACTGTTTGACAATTTGCTCACGCATTTGTTCAAAACGTGGTGACCCTCGCCCCATCCTTGTTTGTGAATGACTGAGCATTTCATGGAAGCTGCTTTTATATCCAACCATGGCACCCACCTGTTCCCAATGAGCCTGTACACCTGTGGGATGTTCCAAATAAGTGTTTGATGAGCGTTCCTCAACTTTCTCCGTCTTTTTTGCCACTTGTGCCAGCTTTTTCACCACATTTTGCAGGCATCAAATTCCTAATGAGCTAATATTTGCAAAAAATAACGTTTTCCACTTCAAACATTAAATATCTTGTCTTTGCAGTCTATTGACTTGAATATAAGTTGAAAAGGATTTGCAAATTAATGTATTCTGTTTTTATTTACGATTTACACAAAGTGCCAACTTCTCTGATTTTGGGTTTTGTAATATGTTTAAAGACTAATATGCGAGCAGATGCAACACAAAAGACTGGATGCAAGTAAATATATTTCAGTGTGCCACATTATAACAATAGAAACTCATCTTTAAGCAGGTTTAAAGGTCCCGTATTATGCAAAATTCCCTTTTTGATTACGTTTTAACAGTAGTATGTGTCCCTAGAGCCAAACACGAAAACATTTACAGTATCATCTCCCTCACTTGCATACCTGTCAACCCTTCCCTTTTCAATGGCAAGCTGACATATTTTGCCCTTGTTTTTTAATAGCTTCCCCATATTTATCTGCCATTTAAAAAACACAGGAAATGAAAATAATTCTCTCGTATCTTGGAGCAGCAGTTGCCGGTCTGCTTGTAAACATTAGGGAAACACACTGTAATATACTGGTAAAGTCAGGCCTTCAAAATAAAAACCCCGTTTCCATATGACTTGGGAAATTGTGTTATATATAAATTAAAACGGAGTACAATGATTTGCAAATCATTTTCAACCCATATTCAGTTGAATATGCTACAAAGACAACATATTTGATGTTCAAACTGATAAAAACATTTTTTTTGGCGAATAATTATTAACTTTAGAATTTGATGCCAGCAACACGTGACAAAGAAGTTGGGAAAGGTGGCAATAAATACTGATAAAGTTGAGGAATGCTCATCAAACACTTATTTGGAAAATCCCACAGGGGAACAGGCACATTGGGAACAGGTGGGTGCCATGATTGGGTATAAAAGTAGATTCCATGAAATGCTCAGTCATTCACAAACAAGGACGGGGCGAGGGTCACCATTTTGTCAACAAATGCGTGAGCAAATTGTTGAACAGTTTAAGAAAAACCTTTCTCAACCAGCTATTGCAAGGAATTTAGGGATTTCACCATCTACGGTCTGTAATATCATCAAAGGGTTCAGAGAACTGCACATAAGCAGCTAAGCCCGTGACCTTCGATCCCTCA
The DNA here is from genome assembly GCF_033978685.3 of Nerophis lumbriciformis. Lineage (NCBI taxonomy): Eukaryota > Metazoa > Chordata > Actinopteri > Syngnathiformes > Syngnathidae > Nerophis > Nerophis lumbriciformis. The sequence goes on along the minus strand of NC_084557.2, from coordinate 36,523,824 downwards.
GGCTGTCTGCATCAACAAGCGACATCAGTGTGTAAAGGATATCACCACATGGGCTCAGGAACACTTCAGAAGCCCACTGTCAGTAACTACAGTTGGTCGCTACACCTGTAAGTGCAAGTTAAAACTCTCCTATGCAAGGCGAAAACCGTTTATCAACAACACCCAGAAACGTCGTCGGCTTCGCTGGGCCTGAGCTCATCTAAGATGGACTGATACAAAGTGGAAAAGTGTTCTGTGGTCTGACGAGTCCACATTTCAAATTGTATTTGGAAACTGTGGACGTCGTGTCCTCCGGACCAAAGAGGAAAAGAACCATCCGGATTGTTATAGGCGCAAAGTTGAAAAGCCAGCATTTGTGATGGTATGGGGGTGTATTAGTGCCCAAGACATGGGTAACTTACACATCTGTGAAGGCACCATTAATGCTGAAAGGTACATACAGGTTTTGGAGCAACATATGTTGCCATCTGGGACGGCGTGGCGCAGTGGGAGAGTGGCCGTGCGCAACCCGAGGGTCCCTGGTTCAATCCCCACCTAGTACCAACCTCGTCATGTCCGTTGTGTCCTGAGCAAGACACTTCACCCCTTGCTCCTGATGGGTGCTGGTTAGCGCCTTGCATGGCAGCTCCCTCCATCAGTGTGTGAATGTGTGTGTGAATGGGTAAATGTGGAAGTAGTGTCAAAGCGCTTTGAGTACCTTGAAGGTAGAAAAGCGCTATACAAGTACAACCCATTTATCATTTATTTATCTAAGCAACGTTACCATGGACGCCCCTGCTTATTTCAGCAAGACAATGCCAAGCCACGTGTTACATCAACGTGGCTTCATAGTAAAAGAGTGCGGGTACTAGACTGGCCTGCCTGTAGTCCAGACCTGTCTCCCATTGAAAATGTGTGGCGCATTATGAAGCCTAAAATACCACAACGGAGACTACCGGACTGTTGAACAACTTAAGCTGTACATCAAACAAGAATGGGAAATAATTCCACCTGAGAAGCTTAAACACTGTGTCTCCTCAGTTCCCAAACATTTGCTGAGTGTTGTTAAAAGGAAAGGCCATGTAACACAGTGGTGAACATGCCCTTTCCCAACTACTTTGGCACGTGTTGCAGCCATGAAATTCTAAGTTAATTATTATTTGCAAAAAAAAAAAGAAGTTTATGAGTTTGAACATCAAATATGTTGTCTTTGTAGTGCATTCAATTGAATATGGGTTGAAAAGGATTTGCAAATCATTGTATTCCGTTTTTATTTACATCTAACACAATTTCCCAACTCATATGGAAACGAGGGTTTGTAAAAGCACACCACTAAAACATGGTTGCACTCAGTAGGCATTTTGATGCAGGTGGGAATTATTGAGGAAAGACCAGACTTTTCCTTATTATCCTTTATTTACAAATGCAAATGTTGACAGGTATATATTTGTTTGCTTCACTTTTGAGAAGAGAGGCACTCCAACAGTCAGTTTTAAAGTTTCCGGTTTTCATAATGCCATTAAAAATAAACCTCCCGGCATTTCCAGAAAGCTGAGGACCATGGCGAAGAACCAGCGTCCTCTAAAGTAGTGGTCTATTTATTTTGTCAGAGTTACAGGAATGCTCTGTTGTTTTAAGGACCTTCTGCAAAAAAATTGTTTGCCACCAGTTAAGTAGCCCAAATGATTAAAAAAGAGAGAACCAAAAATGAAACCTGGAGGAACACTACTAGTATAACTAAATACGTTGAACAAACTGACTGTATCTACAGTAAACAAACAACAGCAACACATAGTTACATAAATCACAATACAATGAAAACATTTAACTGTCAAATAAGGAGAGGACTTAAAAGGGTGCCTTGAGGAACGCCTCAGTTATGTAAATCACAAGTTTGGACCCCAGTGTTGTTTGCTAGCAAGGTTAAAATGTCAATGATCTACCAATGTGTTTACAGTGATCCAAGTTACTCTATACAACAGGGCACTCTAGTGTTTTAGAAATGTGTTGCAAAAATGTTTGTGTCCCAAGTTTTGAACTGAACTCGGGGGCTAGTATGGTGTTATACCAGTGGCGGGCCGTGCGTTTCCCACCTAGGCCTTCAGTGATGTCCGACTTCAATGATTACCTCTCAAAATACCATCATTTATACCTCCACATGATCATTGTTGGAAAAATACTATACAGAAACACATTTACTGCGCATTAAACCACATCAACAGTGTACAAAACGGGTTACTTTCTGGCGCATTTAAAAATCAATAAACCCGCATCAGCAATGAAAGGCCTACAGAAACCCACTACTACCGACCACGCAGTCTGATAGTTTATATATCAATGATGAAATCTTAACATTGCAACACATGCCAATACGGCCGGGTTAGCTTACTAAAGTGCTATTTTAAATTTCGCGCGAAATATCCTGCTGAAAACGTCTCGGTATGATGACACCTGCACGTGACGTCACGGATTGTAGAGGACAGCATGGTGGCCAGCTATTAAGTCGTCTGTTTTCATCGCAAAATTCCACAGTATTCTGGACATCTGTGTTGGTGAATCTTTTGCAATTTGTTCAATGAACAATGGAGACAGCAAAGAAGAAAGCTGTAGGTGGGAAGCGGTGTATTGCGGCAGGTGTTGTGCCATATAACGCACCCCCGCCGTAGAATGCACCCCCTGACTGTTGTGCCGGATAACACAGCCGGTGTTTCATTGTTTACATTCCCGGAAGATGACAGTCAAGCTTTACCATTGGCCTGTGGAGAACTGGGACAACAGAGACTCTTACCAGGAGGACTTTGAGTTGGATACGCAGACGCGGTACCGTGAGTACGCATGCAGTTGCGGCTTCCAAACATTTGATCGCTTGCCCGTACCTGCGTGCCGCTATGTGCATGTCACGTACGTAACTTTGGGGACTTTGGGGAAATATATGTGCTGTATGAACTTTGGGGAGGTGAACGGTACTTTGGGCTGTGGGATTGAGTGTGTTGTGCAGGTGTTTGAGTTGTATTGGCGGGTTATATGGACAGGAGGGGGGAGGTGTTTGTTATGCGGGATTCATTTGTGGCATATTAAATACAAGCCTGGTTGTGTTGTGGCTAATAGAGTATATATATATATATGTCTTGTGTTTATTTACTGCTTTAGTCATGGGGAAATCGTCGCTTTCTCGGTCCGAATCGTTCTCGCTGCTGGTGGCCATGATTGTAAACAATGTTCAGATGTGAGGAGCTCCACAACCTGTGACGTCACGCTACTCGTCTGCTACTTCCGGTACAGGCAAGGCTTTTTTATCAGCGACCAAAAGTTGCGAACTTTATCATCGATGTTCTCTACTAAATCCTTTCAGCAAAAATATGGCAATATTGCGAAATGATCAAGTATGACACATAGAATGGACCTGCTATCCCTGTTTGAATAAGAAAATCACATTTCAGTAGGCCTTTAAAACATATCTTATGTGGTGCTGCCAAAATTAAAATTGCAAAAAACATATTAAACGTGAAAAAATTAAAAAATTAAATATATGAACTCACAATTTGTAGAACCCATTCAACACTGTATAAGCCAGTGGTGCCGCTCGTTGTGTGGCGGGCATTTCCCCATTTCATCGCCGGGACAGCTGAGTTTTAGCTTCCGAGGTTGGCCGACATGGTCTCACAAGATGTAGTTTCTCTTTAAATATCCTTCTTGAAAATGGCCTTGCAAATATATGTCTAATCATAAAAGATGCAGACGAGGCGTGTTGGCTGACTTCTTAAAGTTTACTCCACAGCGTGCTCGTCAATAACATGGCTACATTCAACAACCTAAACGGGGCTACTGCGCATTCTCTTCACTACTGTGGCATGCTGGGTAATGGAGTTCTTATGTTACCTAGCTCATAACATCACAATATTTGTGTTATTTGCCTTAGGCCAGCTAGAAGGCCTTACTGACAACAACTCGTGATCTGATTGGCTATCGCAACTGTCTGTCAAATGTTTGTGCCCGTTCACTTAGTGTTGATTCTGAAGGCCTCGGGCAGATTTGGTACAGCATGGCAACATAATCTGAATTCTGATTGGATACAAACTAAAACTAAAAACCACAGCACTGGAAGGAGCATAATATGACATGAAGAGAATATGAATACTTTTAGATATTTAGGGAAAGTAAATGAAAAATTACTTTTATCTTTGATTATGATTCCTGGTTATGTTAGGCCAGCAGAGAAGTATAACAGTTATACCCAGGCTGGATTTGGCCCCCGGGCCGCCAGTTGAATAGTTACTGCCTAGTTGAAGCCCTCCTGTATAAACGGAAACAAAGCACCATAAAATAAAACGTAGAGTTCTGCCAACTATCTGGTCGTCTTTTTTTTCTTAAATACAGCTCTTGATGTGGATCTGTACGGGTTAATGTTGTGTCAGGTGACTTCATGTCATAGATAATACTATATATATATATACAATACAACCTTTATTTAACCAGATAAGAAACCCATTGAGATCAAGATCTCATTCACAAGGGTGACCTGGCCAAGAGGTCAACAGCACGTCACAGAAAAGTAATATGTTAAGACATACATTTTAAAATGCATAACAGAGAACTGTAAAACAATAAAGATTTACACCTTTTGAAAACACAGGCACTGTGCAAACGTCTCTCGCTGTCTGATAGAACACAGTCAGGAATGGAAGTCAACCATTGTGTCCTTTGTTCGTATATTTTACTGGAAATGTAATACCAGATCATTTCCCATCATCCCCCGCCTAGCATAATGTGATTCATTAGCTACTATGGAAAAGTAATAATCATCTGATCTCATGACCGAGTTATTCCTTATTCCAAAATATGTTATCAAGAACCAGATTCTGTGCCTTTTCATTGATTCTGTCCGTCTGGATGGGAACGTTACTCAACTTTCCCTGAGCGTAGAAGGAGGAGATACATTCTCCAGCTGGGACAGAATTAGATTCATATATCGTTGGTCCTCATGGGATGTTGGTTACTTGGCAACCCACAAGCTGAATTCACACCAATGGAGCCTCCACAGAGGGGACGATTCACTCTTGGTTGGCCTCTGCTGTTAATATATTATATTGCAGCTACACACAACCCAATCACACTGGGATGGAATCAAAGATACTGTCGGTCTGAAAATAAAACAGCCATTATTTTATCTGCTAAAAATCTCTACAGAGGAACGCGACATGTTGCGTAAGCTGTTATTTATTATTTTCTAAAGCCTTTTGGATGACTTAATACCTCAGTCCTCTTTGTTTGGTTGCTGGGCAACCAAGGCCAAGGAGTGTTGCGCTCACACTAGGCACCAGTATACACTACATGTTCAGTAAGAGGAATATTTATTATTTCTGAAATCAATTTAGCTCAAAAGGATTTTCACAAACATGCATTTGGACTGCTGTGTCCACTCACTGGTCACATCATTAGGTACACAATCCAAGAGTTGTAACATGCAGCCTCAAAAATAATGATGCTAAGTTTTGATTAACAGCCTGAGAATAGTGGTTAACTCTTTTTAGGGTACTCAATCAATCAATCTTTATTAATAAAGCGCTTTTCATACATAAAATACATGTAATACAAAGTGCTTTACAGACCAGCTTAGATGAGCTCAGGCCCAGCGAAGCCGACGGCTTTTCTGGGTGTTGTTGATAAACGGTTTTCGCCTTGCATAGGAGAGTTTTAACTTGCACTTACAGATGTAGCGACCAACTGTAGATACTGACAGTGGGTTTCTGAAGTGTTCCTGAGCCCATGTGGTGATATCCTTTACACACTGATGTCGCTTGTTGATGCAGTACAGCCTGAGGGATCGAATGTCACGGGCTTAGCTGCTTACGTGCAGTGATTTCTCCAGATTCTCTGAACCCTTTGATGATATTACGGACCGTAGATGGTGAAATCCCTAAATTCCTTGCAATAGCTGGTTGAGAAAGGTTTTTCTTAAACTGTTCAACAATTTGCTCGCGCATTTGTTGACAAAGTGGTGACCCTCGCCCCATCCTTGTTTGTGAATGACTGAGCATTTCATGGAATCTACTTTTAGGGGATGTTCTAAATAAGTGTTTGATGAGCATTCCTCAACTTTATCAGTATTTATTGCCACCTTTCCCAACTTCTTTGTCACATGTTGCTGGCATCAAATTCTAAAGTTAATGATTATTTGCAAAAAAAAAAAAAAAATGTTTAGCAGTTTGTACAGCAAATACGTTGTCTTTGTAGCATATTCAACTGAATATGGGTTGAAAATGATTTGCAAATCATTGTATTCCGTTTATATTGACATCTAACACAATTTCCCAAACGGGGTTATTATTATCACTACCTTTCTGATCTCCAATACTATCTATGTAGTCAGTATTTACAAAATGAAACAATCGGACTCAAATGGAAGTAAACTGGCAAGGTATTGAACTTTACAGTACACTGCATTTTATATATATATATATATATATATATATAAAACCAGATGTTTCCTACAGTTTGTTCCTCTCATGATGCTGAGTAAAGTGTCCAAAATATTAGAAACACATCTCAGTACTCAGTATAATGCAGTGCATTTCTGCACCACTGCAAAAAAACACATTATGAAATTAATATAATTCTTTAATAGTGCCAGTCGGTCAAAAGTAAGCTTTATTATATATTTTTTGATAATAGAGTGTGTGTGTGCTACATCATTTGACCTCTGTCTGTCCGTCAACTCAGTAAAGACGCTTTCATTAAAAACGCCAGCAGCTGCTTTTCCTAAAAAGCGAAGGACGCAATAGTCAGGCTCTAGGACTAAATAAATGAGATTGCTGTTGTTCCACTGACTCCACCATGTTTGTAAGAGAGGTGCTGTCAACTCCACGCCCGCGGGTTTCCATCGTTCTCCATTTTGCTGGGGACCAAGTCTCTCCAGCACGGGTTGTGTCCCAAAGCAGCGTGATTGAAACATTCTTGTCCATTAAAACCACAGTCACACAGCCTGAAGGCCTGTTGCAGCTGATTGGAAGCACCGCCCTGCCTATGGCCTCTAGATGGATTCTTTTAAGAGGCTTATAAATGTTGCATGTTACACCGCTTGCTGCAGGGCAGGAAGTCTAATATCTCAGACTGAAGTGACAATCCACATCCAGGATCTTGGAACCAATTAACCATCACAGCGCTCTATAGTGTTCATTTAGTCCTCATTCTGAGGAGGAAATTCTGTCTTACACCGTAATAATGATGTGTTGATGAGGTTGTTGGCTGATGCTTATATTGTGAGAAACTTTTATGTTGAAGGCCTTGAACAACGTGTCAGCCTCCTATTTCTTTCAGCAGGTTGCCATGGTAGCCATGCGTAAGAATGTGTCCCGGATGTGGGCAAGTATCACAATGTTGACGCAAAGACGGGAAAACTGTATGCAATTTCTCTTGATAAAGCAGTTAAAAGTAGTTTTGGTTATTGAATGTTGAATGAAATGTATCCTATTTTATACAAAAACTATAAAAAAAATTTTTTTTTAAAGTGAGACCAACCGCATTGTATTCGCTTGTACATTATCTGCATTTTTTTAAATCTTCAGTTCGTCTTCCAAGGACAATACAGTAAACCACAATCCGCATTAAAAAAAGTTATTCATTACAAAAAAGTTAGACAATAGGTGCAATCAACTCTAGGTGTGCTTAAAAGAAATATATTCTTATTCATCCCAATTCTAAATCGATTCATAATTTAAGTATTTAAGAATCAATCCATCCATCCATCCATCTTCTTCTGCTTATCCGAGGTCGGTTCGCGGGGGCAGCAGCCTAAGCAGGGAAGCCCAGACTTTCCTCTCCCCAGCCACTTCGTCCAGTTCTTCCCGGGGGATCCCGAGGCGTTCCCAGGCCAGCCGGGAGACAAAGTCTTCCCAACGTGTCCTGGGTCTTCCCCGTGGCCTCCTACCGGTTGGACGTGCCCTAAACACCTCCCTAGGGAGGCGTTCGGGTGGCATCCTGACCAGATGCCCGAACCACCTCATCTGGCTCCTCTCGATGTGGAGGAGCAGCGACTTTACTTTGAGCTCCTCCCGGATGGCAGAGCTTCTCACCCTATCTCTAAGGGAGAGCCCCGCCACCCGGCGGAGGTAACTCATTTCAGCCGCTTGTACCCGGGATCTTGTCCTTTCGGTCATAACCCAAAGCTCATGACCATAGGTGAGGATGGGAACGTAGATCGACCGGTAAATTGAGAGCTTTGCCTTCGGGCTCAGCTCCTTCTTCACCACAACGGATCGATACAGCGTCCGCATTACTGAAGACGCCGCACCGATCCGCCTGTCGATCTCACGATCCACTCTTCCCTCCCTCGTGAACAAGACTCCAAGGTACTTGAACTCCTCCACTTAGGGCAGGGTCTCCTCCCCAACCCGGAGATGGCACTCCATCCTTTTCCGGGCGAGAACCATGGACTCGGACTTGGAGGTGCTGATTCTCATCCCAGTCGCTTCACACTCTGTTGCAAACCGATCCAGTGAGAGCTGAAGATCCTGGCCAGATGAAGCCATCGGGACCACATCATCTGCAAAAAGCAGAGACCTAATCCTGCAGCCACCAAACCGGATCCCCTCAACGCCTTGACTGCGCCTAGAAATTCTGTCCATAAAAGTTATGAACAGAATCGGTGACAAAGGGCAGCCTTGGCGGAGTCCAACCCTCACTGGAAACGTATCCGACTTACTGCCGGCATGGCGCACCAAGCTCTGACACTGATCGTACAGGGAGCGGACCGCCAAAATCAGACAGTCCGATACCCCATACTCTCTGAGCACTCTCCACAGAACTTCCCGAGGGACACGATCGAATGCCTTCTCCAAGTCCACAAAGCACATGTAGACTGGTTGGGCAAACTCCCATGCACCCTCAAGGACCCTGCCGAGAGTATAAAGCTGGTCCACAGTTCCACGACCAGGACGAAAACCACACTGGTCCTACTGAATCCCAGGTCGACTATCCGGCGTAGCCTCCTCTCCAGTACACCTGAATAGACCTTACCGGGAAGGCTGAGGAGTACTTAAGAATCAATTATTCCAAAATATATTTTTGACTATATCCTGGCTTATTTGCTGCGTGTGTACGTCATGCGTCAGCAACCAAAAAGAGGTTTTGTAACCTGTTTTGAAAAAGTTTTAATATAAATACTATACCAAGCAAAGCAAGAATCAGTTTGAATCAAGAATCATGTTGTCCAGAGAATCGATTTTGAATCGAATAGTCACCCTAAGATTCGGATTGAATCGTGAGGTACCCAAAAATTCCCACCTCTTATCAACATTGTTAAATAGAAATGTACCGTATTTTCCGCACTATAAGGCGCACCGGATTATTAGCCGCACCTTCAATGAATTACATATTTCATAACTTTGTCCACCAATAAGCCGCCCCGGATTATAAGCCGCGCCTACGCTGCGCTAAAGGGAATGTCAAAAAAACAGTCAGATAGTTCAGTCAAACTTTAATAATATATTGAAAACCAGCGTTCTAACAACTCTGTCCCAAAATGTACGCAAATGTGCAATCACAAACATAGTAAAATTCAAAATGGTGTAGAGCAATAGCAACATAATGTTGCTCGAACGTTAATGTCACAACACACAAAATAAACATAGCGCTCACCTTCTGAAGTTATTCTTCATTCGTAAATCCTTCGAATTCTTCGTCTTCGGTGTCCGAATTGAAAAGTTGCGCAAGCGTGGGATCCAAAATGGCCGGTTCCGTCTCGTCGAAGTCATCGGAGTCAGTGTCGCTGTTGTCCAGTAGTTCTGTGAATCCTGCCTTCCGGAAAGCTCGGACCACAGTTGTGACCGAAATATCTGCCCAGGCATTTACGATCCACTGGCAAATGTTGGCGTATGTCGTCCGGCGCTGTCTGCCCGTCTTAGTGAAGGTGTGTTCGCCTTCGGAGCTGTGTGAAAAAAGCCACCCGGCCTCTTCGCGTAAACTTCCCTTAACCACTCGCTCATCTTTTCTTCATCCATCCATCCCTTCGAGTTAGCTTTTATGATGACGCCGGCTGGAAAGGTCTCTTTTGGCAAGGTCTTGCTTTTGAATATCACCATGGGTGGAAGTTAGCATGGCAAGCTAGAACCACAGTGAAGGATGACTTCTCATTCCCTGTGGTGCGAATATTCACCGTACGTGCTCCCGTTCCACAGTGCGGTTCACAGGAATATCAGTTGCTGTGAAATACGTTAGTAATCCGTGTGCGGATGGAGAGATTGCGTCTTTTCATGAACCGGATCCTTTTCGCTTAGTAGGAGCCATTTTGTGGTCTTTACAGATGTAAACAGGAAATGAAACGTACGGTGATATCCGCGCGTTTTTTCTTCTTCTTCCGGGGGCGGGCGGTAGCTTACAGTAGAAGAAGAAGCGCTTCCTGTTCTATGGGGGCGGGTGCTTACCTTGGCGGTTGCTTGCGTAGAAGAAGAAGCGCTTCCTGTTCTACCGGGAAAAAAGATGGCGGCTGTTTACCGAAGTTGCGAGATCGAAACTTTATGAAAATGAATCGTAATAAAGCGCACCGGGTTATAAGGCGCACTGTTAGCTTTTGAGAAAATTTGTGGTTTTTAGGTGCGCCTTATAGTGCGGAAAATACGGTACTGATTTTGGGGGGGGGTCAAATTCAAAAGTGTGGTCGATTGTTGCTTGGCAGAATGTTGTTTTTTTTTTAATGTAAAACTACTAGTTACATTATATTTGTGTCCCAATTCACCAGCTGCATTCTTTTGAGAGATTATTTGCACATGCTTAGCCTGCCCAGAAAGGACCAGGAAAAGTCACTTTTAGGACGATGACACAAGTTTGTTTGTGCACATTTCACTCTGTGGAAAAAAAATACAAATAACTCTTTCTGCTGGTTCTGATGGCAAACTTTATCGCTTGCCCGAATGCAAATGTCATCGTCTTAACACCAACTGCTTTCATATGGGAACATTTTGCATTTTTGGGTCAAGTTATAGTTTCAACAACATGTTTGTGGAGTTTGTTGAGCTTAAGTCCCGCTTAATACTACATAACCTTACCGTACGTCATACTTCCTACTGAATTCTCATGAGATAGTTACTGGGTTCAGTGGCATTTATTGGTATGGGCTTTTTGCTGCTTTTACTTTGCATAAAACCCAATTCAGTAATCTCTAGCATCAAAGTGGTGCATCTAACCCACGTGGTCCAAAACCTGCAAAATATCTGTCAAATGTTTTTGTTTCTTCATTAAAAGATAATGTCACCAATGACCAAAACCAATTTGCTGTATAAGTTCAATAATACAGTTGTTTGAATCAAATGTGTAATGTGTAACACAACCTACACCCCCTGTAACGATGTACAATGGTTTAAACCTGCACTGCAACAATGTAATTTCTCCATTGTGGGATAAATAAAAGTACCGCATTTTTCGGACTATAAATCGCAGTTTTTTTTCATAGTTTGGCCAGGGGTGCGACTTATACTCAGGAGCGACTTATGTGTGAAATTATTAACACATTAGCGTAAAATATCAAATAATATTATTTAGCTCATTCACGTAAGAGACTAGACGTATAATATTTCATGGGATTTAGCGATTAGGAGTGACAGATTGTTTGGTAGCAACTGACTGTGCAGAAAGTCGGCAACCTCTTTGCACTATGCGCTTCAGCGTCCGCTGACCCCTCTCTGTCAGTTTACGTGGCCTACCACTTGGTGGCTGAGTTGCTGTTGTTCCCAAACTCTTCCATTTTCTTATAATAAAGACGACAGTTGACTTTGGAATATTTAGGAGCAAAGAAATTTTACGACTGCATTTGTTGCACAGGTGGCATCCTATGACAGTTCCACGCTGGAAATCACTGAGCTCCTGAGAGCGGCCCATTCTTTCACAAATGTTTGTAGAAACAGTATCCATGCCTCAGTGCTTGATTTTATACACCAAGTGATTAGGACACCTGATTCTCATCATTTGGCAATATAGTGTATGTCTGCTCTTGAACAGGTCTGTGCTGAAAATGTAATTGTATTGTACTTTTTAAGTGCAATGGCAATAAACTGCTCTCCTATCCAATGTGATTTTAAAACTCACATTCCATTCTTGTTTAAGGTCACACAAAGCTTAGGACTAGCTCAAATGACATCTGTCCTTCCTTCAAGTTTATAAGTGTAAATCCTGCTTGCGTGTGTTCAGATGCTGCACAACAAGCACGTGATGGTTCGCGTAGGAGGAGGCTGGGAGACGTTCGAGAGCTACCTACTCAAGCACGACCCTTGCCGTATGCTTCAAATCTCCCGCGTGGAGGGGAAGACGTCCCCCGTCGGCAGCAAAGGCCTCAACATCAAGGACCTGACGCCTGACAGTTACCTGGTGGTGGCGGCCAACTATCGTTGCAAAAAGCCCACGCAGGAGACGTCGCCATGACGGATTTGAAGGTCATCACTACAATATGACTCAACTTGTGACACATGGAAATTACATTTTACTTTATTGTAATTCATAAAATTGTAACTTTTTTTTTTTTTTTTTACATTTTGTACATTATTTTCTAGTAGGACCTTTAGAATTTTAATTACTACAGTATGCTTATCTTTATTATTATTAGTAAAACTTAATTTTACACTTTTACAGGAAAGCACTTATTTGATGTTTAATGCTTGTGGACACCAAAATATGTTTGCCATTGATGCAAGTCAAAAAGTTCCAAAGCCTAGTCCAGAATGTTTATAGTAGTGCGTCCTGACAAGACTTTATCATTTTGATTTCATTTCTACAGGTTGGAAACTTTTTGGATTAATTGTAGTCGTTTTGATCTTACCAGTTATTACTTATTTTACATACTGTTCCCATGTTAAGGATGTAAATGTATCATGGGAGTCAGGGTTTCTTTATGGGGTTATTCATTTGTTCTACTTCGCTGTCCCCTGCAGGCGAAATAAGTAATAACATTGTCATGCTTTGCCAAAGTATTTGCCTCACGGGTTTGAGGACAACAAATGCATACTTTTAGGAGGTTCGATTTGTGTTAAATACAAATAAAATATTGGAAACCTTGTCCGTAAATTTTTTTGTCTATTTTTTACAGTTGAAAAGTGAAACCAAAACATTTTAAAATTAGCATGAGTTGCATATTACATCAATTATTCTACAGTATTTTAAGTATTGTACAACAAATCTCACAAAAAAGTTATATCAGAAATGTGATTTATTGCAGCAAATAATATTGGCATAATTGTTACAGATCAAGTTAAAGCTGTACACTTTAGTGTTGTCAAAAGTTAATACCTTCATTAAAAATCCTTCAATTCATCACCATCATCTCTTCATGCCAACCGATACATTGCTGTTTTCTTATTAATCAAGTGTGCCCTCACAGCCATGCATAAAAAAGAAGTGTACATGTGGCAATGCAGATCATATTTTAAATTAAGCAGGTGGTTTGCATACATGAAAGTCACTGCAACAAAGTGAAAATGTGCTCTAAGTAAAAGGATGGACAATGATGATGGGAATCATGCGATTGGAACTTGTCGTTTCATTACTGAGGCAACATTTGAGGGGGGAAAAACACAAAAATATACAATAATGCTCTTTATGGAAGTATTATGACCTTTGTGTACTACTACTACAAGGTACTACATGCTAAGTGTTGTGATGTTGAGGAGTTTTTGCCTTCATAGCACATACCGAGACCCACTGGAATCATGCAGCAAGTTTAAAGAACTTGGCAACAAGGCTGCAAGTTTGGGTGCTCCTGCTCCAATTGCATCTATCTGATCAGCATTAGGCACTTGAAGCTGCTTATCTCTAACTAAAAACCATAAATAATAATGATGCAGACAGCAGTTCAAAACATCTTGCAGCAACCTTTTGTGTTGTTTTGGACCTTTTTCGCCCGTCTTCAGCCCACCTGCCACTGCAGAGCATAAATAAATAAAAACGTTTTTTATCCTATACAAACTGTACAGATAGTTTTGTGTCAGTATCAGAAAGACAAATGGAAGAAAATGGCAAAATGACTACACATTAATGTTGTAATAACAAAAAATTGCAAATAAAAGGTAGAAGCTACCGGTACTTACTCTCAACCCGCCACCTCCGCCGCCAGACACAGACGTACTTATCTCCTGTTTCTCAATCTCTTCTTGCTTTTTTCTTTTCCTTTCAACAGCTGCCGGGTTTTTGACACCCCTGTGTGCGGTCTGATCAAGAGAATGGAATATAAAACTGCAGGTGTTGCTTTTTTGCATGATTACACAGCACAAGAACATGCAATTGTGCTTGTTTGTATTTAGTAAAAAAGGTGTGCGTCACAACCAGCCAGCCAGGTGTAACTGCCAGAAAAGGCAGTGAGTCAGTTGTGATGGAATGTGGGGGTGGGAGAAAATCCAGCATGTTTTCTTTGTGCTAGTACATTTTTTTGGGTTCAAAGGGGACTCAGCAAGTTGTGGTAGTTGAGGTAAGGCACAATCCAAAGGGTCACCTGGCCAGGAAATATTTTAATTATGTGTCTACTTACCTTGCGACAGCTTTTGTGTGGCTCTTACGGATGCGCAAGCGGCTTTTCTGGACAGTAAAACATTGCTCACTAAGCACCTCCTTAAATTAATAAAATGTATCAGCTCACTTTAAGAAACAATTATACCCCTCATAATATGTTCATAGATACTTAAAAACCTTAAATTATTACATCTACTTTAATAGATGCTGCAGGTTCAATGCCCACTTGAGTAGACAACCTCAAGAATAAAAATAACAAATCAGAATCAGTTATACTTAATTAGTAGCCAAGCGGAAATTCAAATAAATACCATGTACAATAGCTACCTGCAGTGCTGACATGGCATCTGTAAAGCTGAAGTTTACAGAAAGTTTAAACTTAGTGCTGCTGCATTTCGAAGAAAAGACTGCAAAGCATGTCAACATCCAGGAATATTAAGTGACTGATCTACCCTTCAGCAACAGAGATCTACATGTTAAAATTAATATTATTTACTGTACGACCCAGATATAAGACAGGAGAAGAATTTGAAATAAAGTTGTTAATGTTTTTGTCTTTTACAGTATTTGGGATCTAGAGGTTTATGTGCTGCTCGCTAGTGTAATTCACAAGAGTTCACTTGCAAAGTGAACCACATAATAAACTTAAACTACGATGACAATGTGATTTAACTGGTATTTAAAACATGAAAAAAAGAACATTTATTTTATCTAAAATGTTTTACTTTTTTCCACAAAAACGGGTCTTAAAAAATGGGGTTAACTTAAATTCAGTAGGGCTGCACCCCTGCAACAATTAATTGGTTAGAACAAAGCTTTGCTTTATATTTTGTTGCTTAATGAATGTATAAATGGATAAAATCCAGTCAGCATGAATTACCCGGTACTTTAAATACGGCAACAGTTTCTGCACAGGCGCTGCAATAGAGCACACACGAGAGCGTTGGTGTGTGTGCTGTGATCTGTGTGGCGGCAAACAGTGGATATATTTTTTTTAATGCAAACAATGTATAAAGAGCAATTTCAATATTATGTGAATTTATTTGCAAAAAAAAAAGTTTTTGGTAAGCAGAAAATATTTGTTGATTTTAACTATTTTCCTTAAAATACGCCTTGAGACTATAGTGTTTTTTATCCAATTACTTGATTAACCAAACAAACTAATTCATAGGTTATTAAATTACTAAAACAATTGTTAGCTGCAGCCCTAATATTCAGGGTTAATGGTATTACAAATAATGCATTTGTACTACTCGAGGCCTTACCAATAATATACCGTATTTTTCTGACTATAAATTGCTCCGGAGTATAAGTCGCACCGGCCGAAAATGCATAATAAAGAAGGAAAAAAACATATATAAGTCGCACTGGAGTATAAGTCGCATTTTTTGGGGAAATTTATTTGATAAAACCCAACACCAAGAATAGACATTTGAAAGGCAATTTAAAATAAATAAAGAATAGTGAACAACAGGCTGAATAAGTGTACATTATATGACGCATAAATAACCAACTGAGAACGTGCCTGGTATGTTAACGTAACATATTATGGTAAGAGTCATTCAAATAACTATAACATATAGAACATGCTATACGTTTACCAAACAATCTATCACTCCTAATCGCTAAATCCCATGACATCTTATACGTCTAGTCTCTTACGTGAATGAGCTAAATAATATTATTTGATATTTTACGGTAATGTGTTAATAATTTCACACATAAGTCGCTCCTGAGTATAAGTCGCACCCCCGGCCAAACTATGAAAAAAACTGTGACTTATAGTCCGAAAAATACGGTACTCTCTTATAGGAGATACTGACAATCAACTCTAAATTTGCTAAGTTTTATTGAGGAAGTTTAGTATCTTTATTTTCAATATTACCGATGAATACGAATTCCTCTCGCTTTTTCTTAGGTATTGCAAGACAGACGTTCATTAAGCGTCAATGCCTCATATAGACATGCAGTACCAATCAGAAGTTTGGACACACCTTACCATGGTGTTCAGTGATGTCCAAACTTATGTGCTTGTTTATTTCACATATGTATGGATAATTTGTGGAATTGTACGCATCCAATTCAAGTGTTTTACATGACTGGCTATATAAAGAACAGTACATCCAGAGACTGTTTACCACCTGTTTTTGACTTGTGAAAGCACTCGATCACTATGGCAGGGCATCTGTGGTTTCATCCTGGGGCCGTATTTAACAAGCGTCTTAGAATTACTCCTAAGAAGTCTGCTAAGAGTTGACTTATGAGTAAAGAAATTATTCGCTGAAAGCTGAACTTAAAAGTTAGTTATCAAGCGTCTTACTCACACTTTCAGCGAAGTGTAGGACTGAATCTTAAGTGTCACACTCAGAGCTGAATTACGACATTACTATGTGCCGTAAACGGAATTTTAGGTGACGTAATTTCTGTGTCCATAGAAATGACCAATCACGGAAGGGAATCTCTTGTCTAAGAATAAAGAAATATCTTAGAAATATTTAAGTGGACAATGGGAGTGTATATTTTGACAATAAACTACTAAATAATACAAAACAAACAAACAATATTGGCAATGAATCAAAAATAAATGTTTCCTTTTCTTTCCAATTCATTTTCCCAGTGGCGAGATATCGAAGCATTGTGATGAACTTTAGTTCTGCTGTGAAAGCTCTGCTGCGTGATGTTGCTGATAAGATGACGCCCCTTATTAAATCTGTGACAAAAATAATTCCCGCTCTGTCTAAACGATACCGTTTGATCAGCTGCTCGCCATCAAACAAAGCCAGGACATCCTTCCGCTCCCTGAACGTTCGCGCACGTCTCTCTCGCCTCAGTGCCATCCCCCGCTGGCAACTCCTAACCACTTAGGACACCTCTGAAGGTCTCTTAAATACGTGGAGAGTAGGAGTGATTCTTAGACTTAAGAAAGTTGATAAATAGCTTTTATTCTTAAGTTTGAGAGTAGGATTACAATTTGCAAATTCTCAGGACTTAAGTGTAAAATGGCACTCTAAGACGCTTGATAAATACGGCCCCTGGACAATATTCATGACCAATGTGTGCTTTGTTTTAAAAGATGTGCTATTTGGATTTACACTGTATGAAAAAAAAATCGAAAAGGAATTTTACCTTTGCAACCTCATTATACTATTGGCCAAGTTGTATGTAAGTTTCTCAATACCCTACCTGTTTTTTGTTATTCTAAAAAAGAATTAGAACTCTACTTTTAAACGCTCTCCACCTCTAACAACCAAATAGCTGTGAAAACTATAATGCTGTGTTTCAAATTTTGATTATTTACAGAACCTATGGCTTTACATTTTGTTACATATATATATAAATGATAAATGGGTTGTACTTGTATAGCGCTTTTCTACCTTCAAGGTACTCAAAGCGCTTTGACACTACTTCCACATTTACCCATTCACACAAACATTCACACACTGATGGAGGGAGCTGCCATGCAAGGCGCTAACCAGCAGCCATCAGGAGCAAGGGTGAAGTGTCTTGCTCAGGACACAACGAGGTTGGTACTAGGTGGGGATTGAACCAGGGACCCTCGGGTTGTGCACGGCCACTCTCCGTCGTCCCTATGTTGCATTCTATTTTAGTTACTTTATTGAGTTTTGTACTGTTTCTGTACTTGTTTTGATTATTATTATTTCTTGATTGTATGCAAATGTAAATAAAAGTTTATACATTAAAAAAAAAAAAACCTGTAAAAAACACTGGCTGTCATGGCGCTGAAGAGTGACGTGACCCCGCCCATCAAGCTAGTAGTATATACCGTTATTGTAGGGCTATGTTCACGGTTTGTTGTGTTTTTCTTTTCTTTTACGACAAGATTTACCTCGGTTTGTCTCTTCTCTGCCGCTGCAGCCAACTGTCGCCTCCTCGTCTCCTGGAAAGAAATCCCAACTCTTAATATGTACAATGTAAACAAAAATGCAGTTTGCATTCCACTTAGCTGGGCCCAGCAATTTTAATTAAGGCCAAACAAAAACGTGACTGTGTCGTACCTCAATTCCCTACTATTTATGCATAATAAGTGGATAAAAGTAGTGTAGTTTAACCATGGTCACATACTGGATCTGGAGTGTCCACAGCGTCCTCGACCGCTCCACCAAGGCACGGTAAGCACATCCCCATTCTTCACAACAGTGAAAAAGCAACGGAGCAAATTAGTTTTAATGTCTTTTTTTCTTACTAAACTATTGCTAACAAACAGAAGTTGGTTGAGTGTTCAGGGTTCGGGTGTTGTCAAAAGAGAAGTAGGAAAAAGCAGCGTCTACTCCTACAGGCAGTGGAGGGCTCCTCTGGCATGGCGTCACCGTTCGCTTCGGGCAACTTTAGCATTCAAGCTAATAGCTACAACTACGAAGCTTAGCCTGGCTAGTGAAACCGCATCGTGAATAAATTCTCCTCACACCGTTTGTTTCGACGCCCCGGCATTTGCCAAACAATCTTTTTTTTAACGCCAGAAACCCAAGATAACTGTTATACGTCCCAGTGCCAGTTAGCTTTGGTTAGTGATGAACGTTAAACTGTGGGGCGTTCAAGAACGCGAAAAAAACAAAAACGCGTTTGCTTGAATAGCAAATGTCCGAAATCTTTAAAATGTTATTCACTTTTAATTTTGTGTTATAAAATATATCCAGAGTGTACATTAATTTCTCCTTTAAAAAATGTGTATAGTTAATGTATTTCCACTAAACAGTTGTTTTAACGAGTTGGTATTGAACACAACTCAGGGGGTCACATGCACATGCATTTTTGAAGTCCCCTGTGTAGTAGCACCACCTGGTGGCAACAATCATCGTATTCATCTCACCGTATGAAATATAACTAACTTACTTCAACCAATTATTATGTATTTCCCATCCATTTTCTACTACTACTACTGAACTCTGTAGAATTTGCACCTGGCTAGCTGACAACAAGCTATCCATACACTTAGGTAAAACAGAATCCATCCTGTTTGGGTCCCACATCAACCTTAAGAAAGTCAGTGACTTCACTATAAAAGTGGGTGACATTGTTATCGCCAGGAAAGATGAGGTCACCTACCTAGGTTCCATTCTAGAGGCTAATCTTTCCTGTGATAAAATGGCAACCAAGGTAATCAAAAAGGTCAACCAACGAACAAGATTTCTCTATAGAATCTCCTCTCTGGTCAACAAAAGCACCATGAAGATTCTGGCGGGAACTCTCGTTCAACCCTTTTTCGATTACGCATGCACCTCCTGGTACCCTAGCACCTCCAAAACCCTCAAATCTAAACTCCAAACATCCCAGAACAAGCTAGTCAGATTACTTCTAGACCTCCACCCCAGATCCCACCTCCTACCCACTTCTCCAAAGTGGGCTGGCTCAGGGTGGAGGACAGAGTAAAACAACTTGCACTGAGCCTTGTCTATAAAATCCGCTACACCTCCCTGATACCAAAGTACATGTCAAACTACTTCCTTAACGTAAATGACCGCCATTACCACAACACCAGGGGGAGCTCCACTAACCACGTTAAACCCAGATTCCGATCTAACAAAGGTCTTAACTCATTCTCTTTCTATGCCACATCAATCTGGAATGCACTCCCAACAGGTGTAAAAGAAAGGACATCTTTATCCTCCTTCAAAACCGCACTAAAAGAACACCTCCAGGCAACTTCAACCCTAAACTAACACCCTCCCTTCCTCATCATACCTCTTCGTATTGTAAATAATCAAATGTAAACAATCAAATGTAGTCACTTTTTCTTATAATTTCTGATCTCTCTCTCTGTGTCCAATACTTGCTGTACATATCCTACCAAGTCAGACCTACACTGTTTCAATGTCAATTTCTCTGATGATGCAATTGTTGATGACTGAAGTGTTGATATCAACCAAACTTAACCCCCCCTCCCTCCATATCCCACACCCCGGATTGTAAATAATGTAAATAATTCAATTTATATACTGTGATGATTATCTTGTGTGATGACTGTATTATGAAAATAATATTAATTAATTAAGAAATTAATTTTTGGTTGAAAAAAAGAGATACAGAAGTAAAATACAGCACCATGTCATCAGTTTCTGATTTATTAAATTGTATAACAGTGCAAAAATATTGCTCATTTGTAGTGGTCTTTCTTGAACTATTTGGAAAAAAAGATATTCTAATAACTAAAAATGTGTTGAAAAATAAACAAGTGATTCAATTATAAATAAAGATTTCTACACATAGAAGTAATCATCAACTTAAAGTGCCCTCTTTGGGGATTGTAATAGAGATCCATCTGGATTCATGAACTTAATTCTAAAAATTTCTTCACAAAAAAAGAAATCTTTAACATCAATATTTATGGAACATATCCACAAAAAAATCTAGCTGTCAACACTGAATATTGCATTGTTGCATTTCTTTTCACAGTTCTTTTTGACAGACATTTTAGTGAGGGTCAAACCATCATGGCATGGGGGAAACTCTGGGTTTATGGTAATGAATGGAATAGCCTACTTGATTTGATGTTCGGTTTATGAACTTACATTCATATTTTGTTGAAGTATTATTCAATAAATATATTTATAAAGGATTTTTGAATTGTTGCAATTTTTAGAATATTTAAAAAAAATCTCACGTACCCTTTGGCATACCTTCAAGTGCCCCCAGGGGTACGCGTACCCCCATTTGAGAACCACTGACTTATGGAGTATATTGTGAATAAATTGAGAACAGGGTAGTGAACAAAAGTTTTAGCAACTTTTATTTTTTATTTAGCCTTTATCTAACCAGGTAAAATCCCATTGAGATCAAATATCTCTTTTCCAAGGGAGACCTGGCCAAGAGGGCAGCAGCAAGGTTACATTAAAAACAGTAAACAACACATAAAACATCAAATTTACAACATTAAAACTTGCTCACTGACACATGTGCATACAGACAAGGTAGACTGCAATCCTTTCACAGAAGCTTTAAACTAATTTAATGTAACAAGGGTTTGAAGTTGAAGATTCGATTGTAGATTATTCCAAGCCTTTGGTGCTGAAAACCTAAATGCTTTCTTGCCCAGTTCAGTTCTTACTTTGGGGACGACAAATTGCAGAACATCCATTGAACGAAGACTGTGACTTCCTTGTTTCTTTGTTAAAAGACACAATAGTTGAGATGGAGTGGTACCCAGAATGGTTTTGTACAAACCCAGTTTCCATATGAGTTGGGAAATTGTGTTAGATGTAAATATAAACGGAATACAATAATTTGCAAATCCTTTTCAACCCATATTCAATTGAATGCACTACAAAGACAAGATATTTGATGTTCAAACTCATAAACTTTATTTATTTTTTGCAAATAATAATTAACTTAGAATTTCATGGCTGCAACACGTGCCATAGTAGTTGGGAAAGGGCATGTTCACCACTGTGTTACATCACCTTTTCTTTTAACAACAGTCAATAAACGATTGGGAACTGAGGAAACTAATTGTTGAATCTTTGAAAGTGGAATTCTTTCCCATTCTTGTTTTATGTAGAGCTTCAGTCGTTCAACAGTCCGGGGTCTCCGCTGTCGTATTTTACGCTTCATAATGCGCCACATATTTTCGATGGGAGACATGTCTGGACTGCAGGCGAGCCAGGAAAGTACCCGCACTCTTTTTTACGAAGCCACGCTGTTGTAACACGTGCTGAATGTGGCTTGGCATTGTCTTGCTGAAATAAGCAGGGGCGTCCATGAAAAAGACGGCACTTAGATGGCAGCATATGTTGTTCCAAAACCTGTATGTAACTTTCAGCATTAATGGTGCCTTCACAGATGTGTAAGTTACCCATGCCTTGGGCACTAATGCACCCCCATACCATCACAGATGCTGGCTTTTGAACTTTGCGTCGATAACAGTCTGGATGGTTCGCTTCCCCTTTGGTCCGGATGACACGATGTCGAATATTTCCAAAAACAATTTGAAATGTGGACTCGTCAGACCACAGAACACTTTTCCACTTTGCATGAGTCCATCTTAGATGATCTCGGGCCCAGAGAAGCCGGCGGCGTTTTTGGATGTTGTTGATAAATGGCTTTCGCTTTGCATAGTAGAGCTTTAACTTGCACTTACAGATGTAGCGACAAACTGTATTTAGTGACAGTGGTTTTCTGAAGTGTTCCTGAGCCCATGTGGTGATATCCTTTAGAGATTGATGTCGGTTTTTGATACAGTGCCGTCTGAGGGATCGAAGGTCACGGTCATTCATTGTTGGTTTCCGGCCATGCCGCTTACGTGGAGTGATTTCTCCAGATTCTCTGAACCTTTTGATGATATTATGGACCGTAGATGTTGAAATCCCAAAATTTCTTGCAATTGCACTTTGAGAAACGTTGTTCTTGAACTGTTTGACTATTTGCTCACGCAGTTGTGGACAAAGGGGTGTACCTCGCCCCATCTTTTCCTGTGAAAGACTGAGTATTTTTTGGGAAGCTGTTTTTATACCCAATCATGGCACCCACCTGTTCCCAATTAGCCTGCACACCTGTGGGATGTTCCAAATAAGTGTTTGATGAGCATTCCTCAACTTTATCAGTATTTATTGCCACCTTTCCCAACTTCTTTGTCACGTGTTGCTGGCATCAAATTCTAAAGTTAATGATTATTTGCAACAAAAAATTTTCTTTATCAGTTTGAACTTCAAATATGTTGTCTTTGTAGCATATTCAACTTAATATGGGTTGGAAATGATTTGCAAATCATTGTATTTCGTTTATATTTACATCTAACATAATTTCCCAACTCATATGGAAATGGGGTTTGTAGATGAACACATACCAATGATTGAGGCGTCGAGCACATAAAGATGTCCCGTTAACCCTCGGGTATAACACACAATGGTGAGTAAGGGGAGCGCAGTTGGTGATGAGTCTCAGTGCACCGTGGTACACACTATCCAGCTTGTGGAGACAACCAGCAGTAGCATTCATGTACAACACATCTCCATAGTCAATAACAGGTAAAAAGATTGTTTCCACCAATTTTTGTTTCACAGTAAAAGAAAAGCAAGACTTGTTTCTATAATAAAATCCTAGTAAAAGTTTCAGTTTTTCTCACAACATACTGAATGTGCTCCTTAAAACTCAAGTAGTCATCAATTAAAAATCCTAAATATTTAAAAGAAGATACTAACACAATTTGTTGCCCATTTATGTTAAAATGTTCTCACACAGTGCTGATCTTACAGTTTTTGATGTGGTAAAGAACATACACTTTGTTTTCTCTGCATTTAAAACCAGCAACTGCTATGTCAAAGAAAAGGGGTTGGATTAAATAAGCTCTGCTTCTTCCTACTCCTTTGCGAACATGTTGAATAGAGAAACTGGAAGTTGTGATGTATCATCAACTCAACTCAAAATGAATACATTAACTGTATAAAGTTATTTTGTCATGCCTTCTACAAGTTCATACAATATCAGTCATATTTTAGAACGTCACAACGTTAACCAATGTTTACACAAAATAAAGTTAAAGTTAAAGTACCACTGATAGTCACATGCACACACTCGGTGTGGTGAAATTAACCTCTGCATTTGACCCATCCCCTTGTTCACCCCGTGGGAGGTGAGTTGAGTTTGAGTTGAGTTTGAGTTTATTTCGAACATGCAAGCATACAACATGATACATCACAATTTCCAGTTTTTCTTTTCAACATGTTCGAAAAGGAGTAGGAAGAAGCAGAGCTTATTTAATCCTACCCCTTTTCATTTACATAACAGTTGCTAAAACTTTTGTTCACTTCCTGTTCTCAATTTATTCACAATATACTCCATAAGTAATCACAATAAAAATAAATAAATAAATAAATAATATTCAGTGAAGTAAGTTACATTTCATATGGTGAGATGAGTAAGATTATTTTGAAAATGAACGGATGGATGGACGAAATAAATTCAGAATGTTTATCGCGGTTCTTCTTCTTTGTACTTTGTAAACACTTTAAGTTTGAAGAGTTTCTTAAAGTGCATCATATTAGTACATTGTTTGATTGCTTTGCTTAATCCATTCCATAATTTAATTCCACATTCTGATATACTGAAGGTTTTAAGTGTTGTACGTGCATACAAATGTTTTAAATTACATTTTTTTCCTCTTTTTTTGAGAAGAATTGTTGTATATTCTTGGGTAGCATATTATAGTTTGCTTTGTGTATAATTTTAGCTGTTTGCAAATTCACTATGTCGTGAAATTTCAGTATTTTTGATTGAATAAATAAAAGGTGTGTATGTGGGGAGCAGTGAGCAGCAGCAGTGAGCAGCAGCAGTGGCCGCGCTCGGGAATCATTTTGGTGATTTAACCCCCAATTCCAACCCTTGATGCTGAGTGCCAAGCAGGGAGGTAATGGGTCCCATTTTTATAGTCTTTGGTATGACTCGGTTTGAACTCACGGGGCGGACACTCTAACCACTGAGCAGGTTTAATACTGTATTAAACTACTTATTCTTTTTGGTATAAAATACTTGAACTGGTACTTTAATCAGATAAAATTGCATTAATCCAATGGAACAAATTATGGCCCTTCAAACATGTGTTGATTTACTCCCCCAAATTCAACTCAAGTCCATTTTCGAAAATATATTGTCCTCTTGTTGTAATTGGTTGAGTGATGGAGGAGTGACTTCCAAGCCTTTTTTCAGGCATATGAGTGATGCTCCATAAAATAGTCCCATCAAATCAGTATTCTGTAGCCTGACAGTTTAATGTTGGAGCTGGTTTTCACCCATCAACACTCCCGACTCCTCCCCTCCATCCTGGCTGTAGTGTCCACGTTTATTTCAAAGTGCGGCACCAAAAGGGAACGTCAGGCTCGTGAGATTATGCAGCTCTTCAGGTGTACATACTGTCAATCATGAATGTATTGATGGGGATTTTACGTTGATGTATCCATCATGGAGGGGAAATTATGTCAGGATGCTGACGGCTCCTCAGGTAAGTTACTCAGAAATGTCATATTTGACGTAGAAAGTAAGTTTGGTGTATTAAAGTTCATGTTTTACATTATATCTTGTATGTTGTGCATCATCATTATTGATCATCTCCCAGTTTCCAATTAAAACATGTCGTTCTTGTTAAAAGTTCAAAGTACTGAAGTGTAAACACATGTAACTGATGTAGAAAGATGAGTCTTGGCCATTATTTGCAGTAGAAGTTTAACAGCATATAGTATATTTCAGTCATTATACACAATTGTAGTGCCTTTTTTGTGTGTTTTTGTAGTTACAATATTACAAATAAACAAACTCATGTGTTAACTGGAGTGGGAATATTTGGTCACCTCATGATTCGATTACGATTCAGGAGCTACGATTTGATGAAAAATCGATTATTGATGTATCTATAATTTATATATATTGATGCAGTTTTACATTTCTTTTCGTTTCACTAAATAAGCGTTAACCACTTTGCAATATATAAAATAAAAAAAACAGTGCATTTGTAATAAGAAACAGTTAAATTAATTCAAACTAAATTAATGGAAATGTGTGCAAAACTGCAACATAAGTGCCCTAAAATAAAGGAGCTGTCTTTTGGAACTGTCTGCATTACTTTATTTACAATAAATAAAACAATTATCAAATATTGATGTTTAATAATCAATTTTTATCATCGTCCATGTCCGAATTGCGATGCATCTAAAAATCGATTATTTCCCCCACCTATAGCGGTGACCATTTATTGATTGATTGATTGAAACTTTTTTTAGTAGATTGCACAGTTCAGTACATATTCCGTACAATTGACCACTAAATGGTAACACCCGAATACGTTTTTCAACTTGTTTAAGTCGGGGTCCACGTAAATCAATTCATGGTACAAATGTATACTATCATCATAATACAGTCAGACTCATCACACAAGTTAATCATCAGAGTATATACATTGAATTATTTACATTATTTACAATCCGGGGGGTGGGACGAGGAGGGTTTGGTTGATATCAGCACTTCAGTCATCAACAATTGCATCATCAGAGAAATGGGCATTGAAACAGTGTAGGTCTGACTTGGTAGGATATGTACAGCGAGCAGAGAACATAGTGAGTTCAGATAGCATAAGAACAAGTATATACATTAGACATACATTTGATTATTTACATTTGGTTATTTATATTCCGGGGAGGTGGGACGTGGAGGGGGGAGGGTGTTAGTCAAGGGTTGAGTTGCCTGGAGGTGTTCTTTTAGTGCGGTTTTGAAGGAGGATAGAGATGCACTTTCTTTTACACCTGTTGGGAGTGCATTCCATATTCATGTGGCATAGAAGATCGGAATCAGGGTTTAACGTGGTTTGTGGAACTCCCCCTGGTGTTGTGGTTGTGGCGGTCATTTACGTTATGGGAGTAGTTTGACATGTACTTCGGTATCAGGGAGGTGTAGCGGATTTTATAGACTAGGCTCAGTGCAAGTTGTTGACCATGACCGCCTCCTGTTTAATTGCACTGCACAAATGTTTGATAACGTTTAAAACTCTGAATATATGAACACATATGAATATAATGCAATTAATCAATGTGTGTTTGCCTATTTACTGTAAATATCAAAATGATGAGTTGCACCGCAGGAAATTTATGTCACCCAGTCACTAAAAAGCATCTCCTCCACGATGTTGTGAACATCTTAAGTTGATTGCTGAAGCACTGAGCAGGTATTTCATCTTGGAGAAAGCTGTCATGCTTTAAAGCTGAGCTGGAATTGGATGGTTGAAAAATAAATCCTTTTAGTATGGATTTCTTTATGGAGTTTAGATGAATGTTCGAATAGCAAATGCAAAAGATGCCATATTGTTTTTTTTGCAAATGACTGTGTGTATAATCAAAAAATTCCAAAATAAAAGTCTGCGGGGTAATGAGCAACTCATTATGTCTTACAGTATGTGCGGAAATATCTGTGGTGAGCCGCAGAAAAGTGAGCGTGACAGGCAAGATGTCCACTGGCATTCACTTTAATGAGCTCTCTAATGCATGCATGCTACAGCGACCATTAGTTGTTCTATATACTGTATTATCTTGCCCAAAGGCAAACGTTGCATGAACATGTCAAGCAAGACTGTGGTCATGTTACGATACCTAATGGGACTTTGTTTATTTATCTTGAGACAAAGCTGGAAGCAGAGTTAATTGTTTTCTTTCACGCATCAAAAGCACATTAATTAACCCTCCCAGGGCATTTATGGCAATAATTGGAACGATTAATGGAGTGTGTGGGCTTTTAACCTGACCTTATTTGTTTATCAGTCTCTTTCAATATATTTATTTGTTATTTTTCTTTGCTTCATATAGGTGCAGGATCAAGCATTATATAGTTACTAAATAATGACCCATTGGCCCTTTAAAGAGATTTAGACAATCTTTTTAATTTGAGAAGCACCCTAAAATGGGACTAATGATGATTTTCTTCTTTTCTGACTTACAAATGTTACTATGATGGAACAAACAATTCCAAAGCGTCAAATCATGAGGTTTCTACATTTGAGCGTGAGCTTGCATGTAGCTTTGGATGTCTTTGAACGCTGTGTTATTTTAACAATGGGTGATTTGTAACATCACAGATTGATGGACGTACATATGTGGGCATCCTCGAACCTTGCGTGTTATTCCTTCTCGTCTCATGCCGTCTCGCCTGCTCTGATGTCTATAAAATAAATACTTCTGTTTATTTGTCCAAAATATTTTACACCGGACTGTTATATCACATCGACGAGTCTGAAATTCGATTAGCTCAGTGGTTCTTAACCTGGGTTCGTGTAAATAAAACTTCTCCCTATTGGCGTATTATGGATACCCCTGAACAATGTTCCCTCTAATTTTCCATCTGATTTGCAGGTGTGTAATTTGTTGAGAGTTCATGCACTGTGTTGGTTTTGTTCTTTGAACAAGGTGATGTGCATGCACAGTTCATTTTGTGCACCAGTAAAAAAACATATAACTTTGTCTTGAATTCGAAAAAAAAAACATTTTATTTTTCACTAAAGAAGGGTTCGGTGAATGCGCATATGAAACTGGTGGGGTTCGGTACCTCCAACAAGGTTAAGAACCACTGGATTATCTGCAAAACTCAGACAGAAAAAGATAGCGACATTGTGACATTACTTCTTGGTTTGAGGAAACACAAGAAAAAGGTTTTCATCTAATACTGGCATGCGCACAATAACCCCGACATGCGACATGCAGTGAGATAAATGTTAGTAAAAGAAAGTTATTTTTTATGGAGCATTGTGCGCCACACTAGGTGTACCTAATGTTGTGACCCGTGAATCTACAGTATGTACAGTTCATGAAGTCTAATTTTTGACCGTGCCTGGGGAAAACAAAAACGTGGCTGTAATGTTCGTCTTCAAGATATATATTTAAACAATGTACATTTTCAAAAGACAAATTAATACTTTAGGAGAAAAAGTGCACTTTTATTTATTTCTTTCGCCCATAATCCACAATCCTTATGTGAAACAAGAATGTACACTATATTGCCAAACGAATTTGGCCACCTGACTTGACTCATAGATGAACTTGAAGTGCCATACCATTCCTAACCCATAGGGTTCATAATGTTGTCGGTCCACCTTTTGCAACTATTACAGCTCTTCTGGGAAGGATGTCCACAAGGTTGCGGAGTGTGTTTATCGAAATGTTCAGCCATTCTTCCAAAAGCGCATTGGTGAGGTCACACACTGATGTTGGTCGAGAAGGCCTGGCTCTCAGTCTCCATTCTAATTCATCCCAAAGGTGTTCTATCGGGTTCAGGTCAGGACTCTGTGCAGGTCAGTCAAGTTCATCCACACCAGACGCTGTCATCCATGTCTTTATAAACCTTGCTCTGTGCAATTGTGCACGATCATGTTGGAAGAGGAAGGGGCCCGCTCCAAACTGTTCCCACAAGGTTGGTAGCATGGAATTGTCCAAAATGTTTTGGTATCCTGGAGCATTCAAAGTTCCTTTCACTGGAACTAAGGGGCCAAGCCCAACTCTTGAAAAACAACCCCACACCATAATTCCTTCTCCACCAAATTTCACACTTGGCAAAATGCCGTCCGAAATGTACTGTTCTTCTGGCAACCTCCAAACCCAGACTCGTCCATCAGATTGCCAGATGGAAAAGCGTGATTCATCACCCTAGAGAACGCGTCTCCACTGCTCTAGAGTCCAATGGCGACATGCTTTACACCACTGCATCCCACTCTTTGCATTGAACTTGGTGATGTATGGCTTAGATGCAGCTGCTCGGCCACGGAAACCCATTCCTTGAAGCTCTCTGCGTACTGTACGTGGGCTAATTGGAAGGTCACATGAAGTCTGGAGCTCTGTAGCAACTGACTGTGCAGAAAATCGGCAACCTCTTTGCACTATGCGCTTAAGCATCCGCTGACCCCTCTCTGTCAGTTTACGTGGCCTACCACTTCGTGGCTGAGTTGCTGTTGTTCCCAAACTCTTCCATTTTCTTATAATAAAGCCGACAGTTGACTTTGGAATATTTAGGAGCAAGGACATTTTACGACTGGATTTGTTGCACAGGTGGCATCCTATGACAGTTCCATGCTGGAAATCACTGAGCTCCTGAGAGCGGCCCATTCTTTCAAAAATGTTTGTAGAACTAGTATCCATGCCTAGGTGCTTGATTTTATACACCTGTGGCTGGGCCAAGTGATTAGGACCCCTGATTATGTTCATTTGGATGGGTGGCCAAAAACTTTTGGCAATATAGTTTATGTCTTTACCTTTTCTGTGCGTTCTCAAAAGTGGAAAAACCGCTGGTTAACCATGCAGTTAATAAGGTTTCATCTATTCCGCCTGTAAAGCCCTCTTAAAAAAATTCCAACAAGGTTTTACATACTGTACATGCTGTAAGTACGCATGAATATTTATTTGAATATAGTATGTTTACTCTGAACTCACTTGTGTTGCCAGTTATTCAGACAATAATGTGTTGACTTATTTCCAAAAAAGCTGTACACTGACTACTCCAAAGCACAACCAAGTTTAATTTTTTTACTATCGCCTCTTGAGTGAGCGGTGGAAGACAATGTACTTATGATAAATTGTCATTTAATTTGTAAAACAAATGAGATTTTGGGGGATTTAGTGTAAAGACTGCAAGATAACTACTGAAAATATCTGAATACTTTTGAATGCTTTCAAATCAATAGTGGGTCTGCATTTCTTGCCAGCTCACGTCTACAGATTTGATGGAAAATATTTATGCATTTTAGCAATCACTAATACAAACTGATAAAGAGCTGTTGAGGTACAAACCCCATTTCCATATGAGTTGGGAAATTGTGTTAGATTTAAATATAACCGGAATACAATGATTTGCAAATCCTTTTCAACCCATATTCAATTGAATACACTACAAAGACAAGATATTTGGTGTTCAAACTCCATCCATCCGTCCATCCATTTTCTACCGCTTATTCCCTTCGGGGTCGCGGGGGTGCTGGAGCCTATCTCAGCTACAATCGGGCGGAAGGCGGAGTACACCCTGGACAAGTCGCCACCTCATCGCAGGGCCAACACAGATAGACAGACAACATTCACACTCACATTCACACACTAGGGCCAACTCAAACTACGGTGTTCAAACTCATAAACTTTATTTATTTTTTGCAAATAATAACTAACTTAGAATTTCATGGCTGCAACACGTGCCAAAGTAGTTGGGAGAGGGCATGTTCACCACTGTGTTGCATCACCTTTTCTTTTAACAACGCTCAATAAACGATTGGGAACTGAGGAAACTAATTGTTGAAGCTTTGAAAGTGGAATTATTTCCCATTCTTGTTTTATGTAGAGCTTCAGTCGTTCAACAGTCCGGGGTCTCCGCTGTCGTATTTTACGCTTCATAATGCGCCACACATTTTCGATGGGAGACAGGTCTGGACTACAGGCAGGCCAGTCTAGTACCCGCACTCTTTTACTATGAAGCTACGCTGTTGTAACATGTGGCTTGGGATTGTCTTGCTGAAATAAGCAGAGGCGTCCATGATAACGTTGCCTGGATGGCAACATATGTTGCTCCAAAACCTGTATGTACCTTTCAGCATTAATGGTGCCTTCACAGATGTGTAAGTTATCCATGCCTTGGGCACTAATACACCCCCATACCATCACACATACTGGCTTTTGAACTTTGCACCTATAACAATCCAGATGGTTCTTTTCCTCTTTAGTCCGGAGGACACGACGTCCACAGTTTCCAAAAACAATTTGAAATGTGGACTCGTCAGACCACAGAACACTTTTCCACTTTGCATCGGTCCATCTTAGATGAGCTCAGGCCCAGCAAAGCCGGCGGCATATGTTGTTCCAAAACCTGTATGTACCTTTCAGCATTAATCGTGCCTTCACAGATGTGTAAGTTACCCATGCCTTGGGCACTAATGCACCCCCATACCATCACAGATGCTGGCTTTTGAACTTTGCGTCGATAACAGTCTGGATGGTTCGCTTCCCCTTTGGTCCGGATGACACCATGTCGAATATTTCCAAAAACAATTTGAAATGTGGACTCGTCAGACCACAGAACACTTTTCCACTTTGCATGAGTCCATCTTGGATGATCTCGGGCCCAGAGAAGCCGGCGGCGTTTCTGGATGTTGTTGATAAATGGCTTTCGCTTTGCATAGCAGAGCTTTAACTTGCACTTACAGATGTAGCGACAAACTGTATTTAGTGACAGTGGTTTTCTGAAGTGTTCCTGAGCCCATGTGGTGATATCCTTTAGAGATTTATGTCAGTTTTTGATACAGTGCCATCTGAGGGTTTGAAGGTCACGGTCATTCAATGTTGGTTTCCGGCCATGCCGCTTACGTGGAGTGATTTCTCCAGATTCTCTGAACCTTTTGATGATATTATGGACTGTAGATGTTGAAATCCCTAAATTTCTTGCAATTGTACTTTGAGAAACGTTGTTCTTAAACTGTTTGACTATTTGCTCACGCAGTTGTGGACAAAGGGGTGTACCTCGCCCCATCCTTTCTTGTGAAAGACTGATAATTTTTTGGAAAGCTGTTTTTATACCCAATCATGGCACCCACCTGTTCCCAATTAGCCTGCACGCCTGTGGGATGTTCCAAATAAGTGTTTGATGAGCATTCCTCAACTTTATCAGTATTTATTGCCACCTTTCCCAACTTTTTTGTCACGTGTATCTGGCATCAAATTCTAAAGTTAATGAGTATTTGCAAAAAAAAAAAGTTTATCAGTTTGAACATCAAATATGTTGTCTTTGTAGCATATTCAATTGAATATGGGTTGAAAATGATTTGCAAATCATTGTATTCCGTTTATATTTACATCTAACACAATTTCCCAACTCATATGGAAACGGGGTTTGTACATACAGGCTCTAAGAGTAATGCACACACTGCATTGAAGGGTTGCATACTGTACACACCCCCTTTTACATAATATTTATGTATGAGATGATAGATGGGAATGCCCCTTTTATTGTATTACCACTGCTGGGGGATGAAGATTCCTTGGTGCACTCAGACTAACATGCAGTGCACATCAATCACAACAATGACATCTGTTAAGGTCACATGATGCATGGCACATTTTTTTTAGGAGAGGAAGTTGGTGATCTTGCAATGTCTCCTCAATGAATCTAAATAAATAATCAGTGAGGCAGGAAGTTAATCCAGGAAGTACTCGCTCATCTATCGATCTAACCTAATGTCTCCATGCTTTTTGAAATCTTTAATGACAGTTTTTCACTCTCTGAGTGCAGTAACGTCAGGCAAACGCACTCTATCGGCACATACCTTGTCCGTCTGGGCACTTGCCAAAAGATTAAGAATCTCCATCTGCACTTTGTCAGTCAGTGTTAGTGCAATAATCTTCATTAATGGCATGCCAAGCCCCGAAGGGAGTTGACTAAATATGCTTATTCAGGGGGGAAAATGCTTAAGCTTCCTCTCTGTTCCTTCAGGCTGGCCTGTTAATGATTTCTGCAGCTATCATGAACACAATTCACAATACCAATAAGAGCACCAGCCTGTCCGGCCACTGGCTCTTTTCGGGGCTCCATCGATGTGATGCGTATAGGCCACAGTCCAACCTGTGCATGGATATTCATCAGTGAGTCAACATGTTTAGACACTGAGTGCAGCCCGTGGTACTTCCTGTTGGTTCTAATAAAGCCACATGCAGACCAACCCTCACTGAATATACAGTAAATCTCTGGCTGGTCAGAAATCCAGAGATTTCTGGCCTTGTGTGGTGTTCGGGTCTGTGGGACCCGTTTTCGATTTTTATTAAAAGAATAATGATACAATGAATTAATTTTTTAAACTGAGACTTGGCTTTGGCTCATTTTCTGTGAAGAACATTTATCAGAATCAGAATCAGAATCAGAATCAGCTTTATTGTCATTACGCAAGGTAACGAGATTGAGGCCATTCCATACAGTGCGATGTGTGCATGCTAGAAAAACAATGTGCAAATATATAAAAATATAAAAAATGTAGAAGTGCAATGAATATGGTGTGAAATGAATATATACATGAAAAAAAACAAAAACATATACATATTTAATGAACACACACCATATACCCGGGGCTAGTACAAGTGTGGAAATGTATGTTATGTGTACCACACACACACACACACACACACACACACACACACACACACACACACACACACACACACACACACACACACACACACACACACACACACACACGACAGGCCGAGACAGGAGGAGGACTGAGAGTAGGTACACAGAACATCAAAGGGTCAAAATGTGCGAGAAAATGAGAGCAGACAGTGTTGACAAACAATGTTGCAACCTTGTGTGGGAAGCACAGGTGCAGAAACACAAAAGAAGAATCCTTGTGGGATGCAGAAACTGGCAGAGAAATTTCCATGCAATGTTCATATTGTTGTTACTCAGCCAGTGTTTGTGGGTCTGATGGACCCGTTGCATTTTGTCGCTTTTAATGCCTCACAATCACACACTTTAACATAAAAGTGTTTGATTGTTGTTACACTTTAACATAAAAGTGTTTGATTGTGAGGCATTCAAAGCCACAAAATGCAACGGGTCCATCAGACCCACAAACACTGGCTGAGTAACAACAATATGAACATTACACATTGTGTGTATTGTGTAGCATCTAAATAAATGTTCAACAATATTTGCTTAAAATGTCTTCATTTAAAAATGTTTTTTTCCAAGATGGCGCCGCTTTAGTGGCTGTTTGTTGGCAGGAGCTCTGTGCTCTTGTGTCATCCTTTTGTGTTCCTGTTGTTTCCCTCTTCTTTTCATCTGGGTTTTGTTTTTGCCTTTTGGTTTGGGACCCTTTGGGACTGTGTGACAAGGGGTGGCACTTTCGTGACTTCTGCGGTGCTTTTTTGTGAATTTCTGGATCTGCCTCCCAGGAGCCTTTTGGCCATGGAGACCAGCTGCTGGGTCTCTGCCACACCAGAGTCCGTTTGGAGAGACTGGAGGAGAGGAGATGCGGATGAAGAGACAGGGCTGCGGAGCTAGCTCTGAGGGCCGGGACGGACAAGCTTCACAGTGTCTTGGCTGAATGAGCGTGTATCGGACACCTCGGTCTCCTTACACGCATCCTCGCTCATCCATGCAGACTGGACACTGGCCGAGAGTTAGTGGGCGGCCGAGGGTGGAGTCGGCTCTCTTGGTTGCTTTGTTGGGTCTGCTCCTGTCTCTGGCCATGCTCCACCCACCCCAGCAGACGATGGCATGGAACACCACAGAGGCCACCACAGTGTATATGTATTTTTTTGTTTTTTATTTTTACTTTTGTAGCTGTATGTAGAAATGTCTGGTTGCATCAGCTCTGCTCTTTTTAATGTCTTTAATGGCCTTTGTGTTCTTTGATGTTTGATGTTTCCCTCTTAACACATGCTTATGTGTGCTATGGCTATGAGTTAGTTTTTTCCCCCCTTGGCCTCAGTCGGGACCCCCTCTCCAGGGGCCCAGGCTTACCCTGAATTTTTTTGTTTCTCACTCCCCTCCCCAAGCATTTACCTGTTTCCCACCTTTTTTGTAAGGGGCGCCCGAAGTTGGCAGACCCGTCAGCGATCCTGTTCTGTCTCCCTGTAATGTTTGTCTGATCTTGAATGGGATTGTGCTGAAAATCTCAATTTCCCCTCGGGGATTAATAAAGCATTTCTGATTTTGATTCTGATACCCAATGCAGCTATCAACATACTTGCCAACCTTGAGACCTCCGAATTCGGGAGATTTGGTGGGGGGGTGTTAAGGGGGGCGGGTTCGGGGTTAAGGGGGAGGAGTATATTGACTGAAATTCACTGAAAGTATTTATTTTATTTATATATATATATATATAAATATATATTATTTATATAATATATATATATATATATATATATGCATATGTATATACATATATATATATATATATATATATATATATATATATATATATATATATATATATATATATATATATATATATATATATATATATATATATATATATATATATATATACATATGTATATATATATATATATATAAATAAAATAAATACTTGACTTTCAGTCAATTCTATATATATATATACCGTATTTTCCGCACCATAAGGCGCCCTGGGTTATAAGCCGCGCCTTCAATGAACGGCATATTTCAAAACTTTGTCCACCTATAAGCCGCCCCGTGTTGTAAGCCGCATCTAACTGCGCTAAAGGAATGTCAAAAAAACAGTCAAATAGGTCAGTCAAACTTTAATAATATATTAAAACCAGCGTGATGTGGGCGCGCATGGAATCGTATATCAACATGGACGAAGCTGCGTGAAAAAAGCCACCCGGCCTCTTCGCGTAAACTTAAACTTACCTTAACCACTCGCTCATCTTTTCTTCATCCATCCCTTTGAGTTAGCTTTTATGATGACGCCGGCTGGAAAGGTCTCTTTTGGCAAGGTCTTCCTTTTGAATATCACCATGGGTGGAAGTTTCTGGCCATTAGCATGGCAAGCTAGAACCACAGTGAAGGATGACTTCTCATTCCCTGTGGTGCGAATATTCACCGTACGTGCTCCCGTTGTATCCACAGTGCGGTTCACAGGAATATCAGTTGCTGTGAAATAGTAATCCGTGTGCGGATGGAGAGATTGCGTCTTTTCATGAACCGGATCCCTGTCGTTTAGTAGGAGCCATTTTGTGGTCTTTACAGATGTAAACACACAAAGGAAATGAAACGTACGGTAATATCCGCGCGCTTTTTCTTCTTCTACGCGGGCGGGTGGTTGCTTACAGTAGAAGAAGAAGCGCTTCCTGTTCTATGGGGGCGGGTGCTTACCTTGGCGGTTGCTTGCGTAGAAGAAGAAGCGCTTCCTGTTCTACCGGGAAAAAAGATGGCGGCTGTTTACCGTAGTTACGAGACCGAAACTTTATGAAAATGAATCTTAATATTTATCCATATATAAAGCGCACCGGGTTATAAGGCGCACTGTCAGCTTTTGAGAAAATGTGTGGTTTTTAGGTGCGCCTTATAGTGTGGAAAATACGGTATATATATATATATATATATATATTAGGGCTGCAACTAACGATTAATTTGATAATCGATTAATCTATCGATTATTACTTTGATTAATCTATTAATAATCGGATAAAAGAGACAAACTACATTTCTATCCTTTCCAGTATTTTATTGGGAAAAAAAACAGCATACTGGCACCATACTTATTTTGATTGTTTCTCAGCTGTTTGTACATGTTGCAGTTTATAAATAAAGGTTTATATAAACTTTTTTTTTTTTAAATTGCCTCTGCGCATGCGCATAGCATAGATCCAACGAATCGATGACTAAATTAATCGTCAACTATTTTTATAAACGATTTTAATCGATTTAATCGATTAGTTGTTGCAGCCCTAATATATATATATATATATATATATATATATATATATATATATATATATATATATATATATATATATATATATATATATATAAGATAAATACTTGAATTTCAGTCTTCATTTATTTACACATGTACACACATAACACTCATCTACCCATTGTTGTATTTGAAAGTCTAATGCTTTGCAGCCAGTAGCACAGCCTTTGAAGGAGCATAGGTATGGGCAGCATCTGTGAAATTTAATTTGCAGTAAAGGAGTGAGTTTAGAGTTGAATTGTCCATCCTTGTTCTATTCTCTGTCACTCGTCGTCGCCATGACTGTCTCTTCTTCGTTCTTCTGCTTCGCCTCCTTCTTGTTGTGTGTGCAGTTGTGCACTCTCCTAAAGCCGTAGATGTTATAACATGACTGGGCCGGCACGCTGTTTATATGAAGGAAAAGCGGACGTGACGACAGGCTGTTCTCACTCAGGTCCGCACGGACCTGGAGGGAAAGTGCCTTAAGTCCGGCTGGAAATCGGTAGAAATTCGGGAGAATGGTTGTCCCGGGAGATTTTCGGGAGAGGCACTGAAATTCGGGAGTCTTCTGGAATATTCGGAAGGGTTGGCAAGTATGCGGCTATCAATATTGTTGTAGAAATTCACTTTCTCTGAGCATAACGTCAACATGACGGACCATAAATACTTCCTGGTCAGTAGGTAAGATACACCAGAGATCCCGTATCAAAAATTTTTACTTAAAAAAATATTAACGCTCAATTTTCATTGACATTGTCTGAGAGGTATTAATTTAACACCGCATCATATAATAAAATGACAATATTGTAAAACTACTCACATTTTAACATACCAGAGTGGGAACAGGAAGATGTTTTCAGATCAATACCGTCATCTGGTGGTGTTTTAATAGATATCCATCCATCTGTTTTCTACCGTTTGTCCCTCTCGGGGTCGCCGGGGTGGCTTGAGCCTATATTGTTGGAATTAACAAAGCCTTACGGTCCTTACATTTTCAAATGAAGTGGTCAAATATGTACTTTAGTGTTAACATTTTATTGACTAAGTATGTGGCCGAACGCCTTTAACCTTTGTTCAGAATGAGCTACTTTGTGCGACAACTGACGCAACTTTTCTTCTCATTCATTGTGGTAGCGTCACAGTGCATTAGACAGTGTTGAAGCTGAGCGTCCATTCGGGAGCATTGAGTGGGTAGTTCCATTGCAGCCAAGCTAAACAAAAATTGGATGAATGGCCAGCTTTGTCCTGCCGACAGACGTCAAGCATCTCTGGAAGTAAATTAGAAGTGGGCTTGGCCTCGGCTGGCCTGGACGCTGAGGTTCCACATGATGACTAGATGATCTGTCCGAAGCAGAATTCCTTTTTCATTGACAGGAAAATGAGCGAATCAGCGACTCTCAGAGCATTTTTTAAGTTTCATTCCGTTGTTCTGAGTTGATATGGAATTTTACAATTCTACAAGTGACGTTTTCTTTGTTAAATTGAGCATCTTTGTATCATTCATTATCTGTTATTTAGGGACGGCATGGCGAAGTTGGTAGAGTGGCTGTGCCAGCAATCGGAGAGTTGCTGGTTACTGGGCTTCAATCCCCACCTTCTACCATCCTAGTCACGTCCGTTGTGTCCTTGGGCAAGACACTTCACCCCTTGCTCCTGATGGCTGCTGGTTAGCGCCTTGCATGGCAGCTCCCGCCATCAGTGTGTGAATGTGTGTGTGAATGGGTGAATGTGGAAATACTGTCAAAGCGCTTTGAGTACCTTGAAGGTAGAAAAGCGCTATACAAGTATAACCCATTTATCATTATTTATTTATTTGAAGCTGAAAATGAACTTTCCCTACTTGAAAGACCAGCAGCCGCCACTGTTCAGTTGTCATACTGTATTGCTTGCTTATGTAACAATCATTTCCTTTCCTGGTTCAATGGTTATTATTCAACTGTTCCACTTAATGCAACCAATAGTCAACTATATTCAAAGTCAGACCCTTTGGATTGGACAGTGTTGTTTAGGGATGTACCGATCATTTGGCTAACTTTGGTGAAATACCTGATTACCATTGTCTATTAATGCCTTTTAATGACGATCTCCAACGTTGATCCCCTCTGGCTGAAACTGTAGTTATTTTTTATCCCCTGGCTGACAAGCTTACTTGTTTCCGTATACAGTGTGGAGCTGCTCCCCTAGGGTAATAATCTGTGCATCGGTTGGGAACATCTCTGCGCTGCTGACTCGTCTCCGCTCGGGATGGTGTCCTGCTGGCCCCACTATGGACTGGACTCTTACTATTATGTTGGATCCACTATGGACTGGACTCTCACAATATTATGTCAGACCCACTCGACATCCATTGCATTCGGTCTCCCCTAGAGGGGGGGGGGGGTTACCCACATATGGGGTCCTCTCCAAGGTTTCTCATAGTCATTCACATCGACGTCCCACTGGGGTGAGTTTTTCCTTGCCCTTATGTGGGCTCTGTACCGAGGATGTCGTTGTGGCTTGTGCAGCCCTTTGAGACACTTGTGATTTAGGGCTATATAAATAAACATTGATTGATTGATTGAATAATAATCGCCTCCATCACAGCAAATAAATACCAAATTGGTATTGGCTGATCTTACTCATGGATGATTGTGTCAGAATCAGCAGAATAAAACTCTGATCAGAACAGCTCTAGTATTGTAGCTATCCAATGAAAATAATGTATCTCCAATGTTCATCTGAAGCATTGAATAAAAAAAAACCTCCACTAACTTTGGACATATACTTTTTATTGGACAAAGGCAAAAAATGGGAATAAGCTCATTCATTCAGAATGTATGCAAACTAATATGCACATTTCCAGTAAAAACTTACTATCACAGGCTAACCTGACATTTTATATATCATTTTATTATATTCTTTCCAATGGAAAGTTTCATGAATTATGCAACGACCTGATTGTACAGTTTAACAATGACAGTCTTATATTACTGCCTGAAAGAGTCATGCCTCAAGGGAGCCAAAAAGAATTATAAATTCCTTTTTAAATATGCACAGGTGCTGTAACATGACAGCAGTTATCATATTCTATAGACGCAAAGTTTAACTTTTGTTGTCCTTATCTGCTGTGTCTACACAACATGACCTTGAATTAAATACGATGTAAATTCTGACACTTTTAAAATAAAAAATAAATAAAAAAACAACATGAAGCACATGAATCATAAATATTGACTATCGCCTAGTGTAAGATGTAAGGAGCAATTATGGACATGGACTTGAACTTCTGCATAAATACTGAGAAGATTATCTCCTTTTGCGTTTACGTGTGTTATCATGAATATACTCTATATATATGCTCTCTGCGTGTGTATGTTTGAACAAACCCCAAAACCAGTGAAGTTGGCATGTTGTGTAAATCGTAAATACAAACAAAATACAAGGATTTGCAAATCCTTTTCAATTTATATTCAATTGAATAGACTGCAAAGACAAGACACTTAACGTTCGAACTGAAAAACTTTGTTATTTTTGCAAATATTAGCTCATTTGGAATTTGATGCCTGCAACATGTTTCAAAAAAGCTGGCACAAGTGGCAAAAAAGACTGAGAAAGTTGCGGAATGCTCATCAAACACTTATTTGGAACATCCCACAGGTGAACAGGTTAATTGGGAACAGGTGGGTGCCATGATTGGGTATACAAGCAGCTTCCATGAAATCCTCAGTCATTCGCAAACAAGGATGGGGCGAGGGTCACCACTTTGTGAACAAATGCGTGAGGAAATTGTCGAACAGTTTAAGAACAACATTTCTCAACGAGCTATTGCGAGGAATTTAGGGATTTCACCATCTACGGTCTGTAATATCATCAAATGGTTCAGAGAATCTGGAGAAATCACCGCACGTAAGCGATGATATCACAGACCTTCGATACCTTAGGCAGTACTGCATCAAAAAGCGACATCAGCGTGTAAAGGTTATCACCACATGGGCTCAGGAACACTTCAGAAAACCACTGTCAGTAACTACAGTTTGTCGCTACATCTGTAAGTGCAAGTTAAAACTCTGCTATGCAAAGCAAAAGCCATTTATCAACAACACCCAGAAACGCCGCCGGCTTTGCTGGGCCTGAGCTCGTCTAAGATGGACCGATGCAAAGTGGAAAAGTGTTCTGTGGTCTGACAAGTCCACATTTCAAATTGTTTTTGGAAACTGTGGATGTCGTGTCCTCCGGACTAAAGAGGAAAAGAACCATCTGGATTGTTATAGGTGCAAAGTTCAAAAGCCAGTATGTGTGATGGTATGAGGGTGTATTAGTGCCCAAGGCATGGATAACTTACACATCTGTGAAGGCACCATTAACGCTGAAAGGTACATACAGGTTTTGGAGCAACATATGTTGCCATCCAAGCAACGTTATCATGGACGCCCCTGCTTATTTCAGCAAGACAATCCCAAGCCACGTGTTACAACAGCGTGGCTTCATAGTAAAAGAGTGCGGTTACTAGACTGGCCTGCCTGTAGTCCAGACCTGTCTCCCATTGAAAATTTGTGGCACAATATGAAGCGTCAATTACGACAACGGAAACCCGGAACTGTTGAACAACTTAAGCTGTACATCAAGCAAGAATGGGAAATAATTCCACCTGAAAAGCTTCAAAAATCGGTCTCCTCAGTTCCCAAACGTTAACTGAGTGTTGTTAAAAGGAAAGGCCATGTAACACAGTGGTAAAAATGCCCCTGTGCCAACTTTTTTGCAAAGTGTTGCGGTCATCAGATTCTAAGTTAATGATTATTTGCCAAAACTAATTTTAGTTCCTCAGTTTGAACATTAAATATCTTGTCTTTGCAGTCTATTCAATTGAATGTAAGCTTAGCAAATCATTGTATTGTGTTTTTATTTACGAATTACACAACGTGCCAAATTCACTGGTTTTGGGTTTTGTACATATATGTATTATATTTAGATCTAGTGATTTGTTAAACGTGTATTGACTGAAAAATCTATGAATGTAAACCAACTGTAGTCACAGGAAACGGGACTATGTAAGTCAGGGGTGGGCATAAATAAGCAACATGCTTCAGCCTACTCCTTTTGAGCATTGTGTTGCTTTTTTCTTTCTTTTTCCACTTGTTTTTTATTTTTCGATTCACATGTTTGATGTCAACCCAGCTGCTCAAATTAACTAACTAAAAAAGCCTAAACTATGGCCAATAATACTAATAAAGTGTGTTGCTGTGCAGGAACATCATGCCGTCAGTGCAGTTGCATGGCAGTGCCCCTGCTGGACAGTCGGGCTTCCTGCTCCTCTGCAGCCTTCAGCAATGTTCCTGACAGTCCTGCTGTCAGCCACTCAGCCTCCTGGAGCTCCTCGCCAGCCCACACCTTCCTCTCTGGAGACACACAGAGCGAGGAACACTCCGGTGAGTTTGCACCTTGCAGCACCACATGCACTGTGTTCATTTATTTAGTATAGGCTTTAATGTGACATTTTGTTAAGGGAGACATTGACACTTACCTTCTAAAGTCTAAAGAAAGGTTCTGACCCTTTGTTAAACTGAACTAGAATTTAAAAATGATTTAAGAATTCTAGACTTTATTGAATTGATTGAGGGTCTTCTTGAATTATTTTCTTTTAGGTGTTAAGTAAGCAACACATGATGTAAGTGTCTATATTAGCTATATTAGCCTACTATCAAAATGACTGTGTCGCAGGCTGACACAAATCTTTGTTGACAGAAATGTTGAAATATAATATTTATTCGACCCAGTTTTACAAAATTGGAAAACATTAGTAAAACAGAGGCTTCTTAGAGGGTGAGATAATGTTTAGATATTACTGGCTTTTAGAATGGCCAAAGGACCAAGTTAAAGAAAATGGCGCGCTGTCTTCTTTGAATGGATTTATAACAATCTACGCAAGCTGGGTAATGTTTGCTGTGGTCTGGAACAACATGGCACACAAACAACTATCAGAAATGCAGCCAATATTACATACATACAGTATATGTCACGAGAAATGCAGATATAAATGAAATAGACAGAGGACATAGGAAATTAAATGAGCTCAAATATACATACAAGTGAGGCATAATCTGCGATGAGGTGGCGACTTGTCCAGTGTGTACGCCGTCTACCGCCCGAATGCAGCTGAGATAGGCGCCAGCGACCCTCCGCGACCCCAAAA
The DNA here is from genome assembly GCF_033978685.3 of Nerophis lumbriciformis. Lineage (NCBI taxonomy): Eukaryota > Metazoa > Chordata > Actinopteri > Syngnathiformes > Syngnathidae > Nerophis > Nerophis lumbriciformis. The sequence goes on along the minus strand of NC_084557.2, from coordinate 36,480,301 downwards.
GGGACAAGTGGTAGAAAATGGATGGATGGATGAGGCATAATGATGCTATATGTACATAAAGCTATCCTATATAGCATGTTAGCATTGATTCGCTTGAAGTCATGCACTCCACACAAGTCAATAACATCAACAATGCTCACATTTGTGCATTAGTTTGTCCACTAGTTTAGTGGACAAAATGACACAAAGAAAGAGTGGCATAAAACAAGAAAATTGTACATGTAAACAAACTCCGGTGAGTTCAAGGACTGCCAAAATTAGTAGGACAAAACTTGAGGGACCTGCTTTTACTCATTTTAGTTTTGTCGGATTCATTGGAATGTATGTACTATGACATCACCAGGTGGCTTGGTACACACTATATAAGTACCAGTAAACTAATAAGATTTACCTTTACACTACAGAGAAAAATGTTAGATTGTACATATGGGCATACACCTCTACATAACAAGCTACATATCTAATTACAGATTTGAATGTAAAAATACACAAACTAAAAAAAAACTCAGATTTACCCTAAAATTACAAATAAAACTGTTAGGATTGTTAGTATGGATGTACACTTTAATATAACGAGCTACAAATTTAATTGAAGATAATTACCATCATATTACAGATAAAAATGTTAAATTGTTAGTATGAGCATAAACCTTTATATAACAGGCTACATATATTTTTCAACTTGAATGTAAAAATACAAAAAAATAAGATTTACCTTAAAATTACATATAAAACTGTTAGATTGTTAGTATGGAAATAGACTTTTATATAACAAGCTACATATTTAATGAAAGATAATTACTGTAATTTTACATGAATTTGAAAGTAATTTAAGAAAACAGAAAATGCCATGTATAATTAATTTGGTATTTGTCTGTAAAAAAAAATTGAAATATACATAGTTTGTCATTACTGGCATATTACTTAAAATAACAGGCGGATTGTTTATTTACAGATAATGTCTTCAATTCTACAGTTTTATAAACTATTTAAAAAAAATAGAAAAATTACAGTAGAAATTTAGAGTAAATTAACCATAAAAATAGAATTTTTTTTTACAGTGTAACTTCAATTTGAGTCCATAATTTGATTCAGCGCACAAGTAGCCACAAATTTGATTACAATATTTACCAAATCATACGATACTCTAGCTCAGGGTTGTCAAACTGGTTTTCATTGAGGGCCACATCGCAGTTATGGCTGCCATCAGAGGGCCGCTTGTAACAGCGAATAATGTATGACTTTGCCTCTGGATTTCATTATTAATTGTATAAATTGTTTTAGGTAGACTGTCGATTTTACAGTAAAACTTTACATTTACAAAATTCTACTGTAAAATATTGTGATTTAATTTTTTTTTTTTTTTTACAATATTTTACGGTAAATGGAAAAACAGTACCACTGTTTTGTTTTTGTTTTTTGTTTTTTTTTGGGGGGGGGGGGGGGGGGGGGGTTACAGAAAAAGCTGTCTGCTTAACTACCAGAATGTTATCATTACATTTACATTGGTTTTTACAACATTATATTGTTGATGGAAAAACAGTATAAATTCCTTTTTTATTCTGGCAACTTAACTGCCAGTTTGTCTACGGTAAAAACAAATGTATAATTTTTACATTTACAATAATACACTGTTAAAAACAAGATTTTACTGTAAAAATATGGCAGCTTAGTCAGCAGAATTTTAAAGCAAAAATGTTTTAGTTTTTTTCAATTTACAGCTTTATGCTGTAAAGAACACCGTAAAATGTATTATCAATTTTATTAATTTGATGGGTCATTTGCTGTAAAATCATAAGTCAAGCAGATATTTAAGTATTCATTTTTATTTAGACAAAAAACAATTGCAAAGTATGATAATATACTGTAATATTTGTTGCAATATTGGATACTATTAAAGTTTAAAAGGTATGCAATTTCAGGCAGTACATATTTTTTCTGTCAAAATGAAAATATGAAGTACTTTATTGACACATATCATTTCCAGGTGTTTGCGGGCCAGATAAAATGATGTCGCGGGCCAGATCTGGCCCCCGGTCCTTGAGTTTGACACCTCTGCTCTAGCTACAATGAGTAATGATATCAAATGAATAGAGCAGAGCTATTGAAACTGGTCTATTCAAATCTGGCCTGGAAGGGACACCATACTGGCCCCATAGTCATACTTGCCAACCCTCCCGGATTTTCCGTGAGACTCCCGAAATTCAGCGCCTCTCCCGAAAACCTCCCGGGACAAATTTTCTCCCGAAAATCTCCCGAAATTCAGGCGGAGCTGGAAGCCACGCCCTCTCCAGCTCCATGCGGACCTGAGTGACGTGTCAACAGCCTGTTTTCACGTCCGCTTTCCCACAATATAAACAGCGTGCCTGCCCAAACACGTTATAACTGTAGAATGATCGAGGGCGAGTTCTTGGCTTCTTATGTGGTTTATTGTTAAGCAGTTTCATTAACGTCCTCCCAGCGCAGTAACAACACACAACAACAGCAGTCATGTTTTATTGTACTGTAAAGCAGTTTGTCTGCCGTAAACAGCAATGTTGTTGTAATATATTGAGTTGGAGGCAATAACCAGGCGAGGTGATGAAGTACGTCTCTTTACTGTAGACTTCAGAACAGACTCACACACTTGACGTCAGGTGCGCAACACCACGTAAATCGTTGGCCAACCAAAAAGTAACCCCAGTACGCTATAGCCAACATTCACCAGGAGATGGCAACAGACAAACATAGATCACTCTATTACATTCCTCCCCTTTTAGAAATGTAGAAGTTACTCAAAATAAATAAACAACCCAACCAAAAAATGCAGGAGCTCAATTAAAAAACTGTACTTAAGCCACATTCTTTTTTTTTTTTAGTACTGAACTCTTAACCCTCATTTGTAAACAATAACATGCTTATTATACAAACAGTATTTGTACACTTTTAACACAGATTTTTATACTGTGTTCAGAGATTCAGTTTTTTTGGTGGTACTCGAAACCTTTCTGGGTACCTGCGAAAGGGTGTTCAGCATGGTTAGAAAAATAGTGACAGAGAATAGAACAAGGATGGACAATTCAACCCTTAACTCAACAATGAGTAGATGAGTGTTATGTGTGTATAAGAGTAAATACATGAACACTGAAATTCAAGTATTTCTTTAATTTATATATATATATATATATATATATATATATATATATATATATATATATATATAGCTAGAATTCACTGAAAGTCAAGTATTTCTTAATATATATATATATATATATATATATATATATATATATATATATATATATATATATATATATATATATATATATATATATATATATATATATGTCTTAATAAGGTTATCCAAAAAATAGTGCTCCATACCGTAGTAGAGCGCAATATATGTATGTGTGGGAAAAAAATCACAAGACTACTTCATCTCTACAGGCCTGTTTCATGAGGGGTTCCCTCAATCATCAGGAGATTTTAATGGAAGCATTCACATACCATGGTTTATATAGGGCACAGAGTGGGTGGGTACAGGCTGGCGTAGGGGCGTGGTGATTGGCTCATGTGTTACCTAGGAGGTGTTTCCGTCTGTGGCGGCATGCTGATACAATTTCGCTGCGCTTGTTGAGGGATGACAGGTCTGGACGGTATATAATAAACAGTTTCTCTTTCAAGCATAGGTTGCATCTTTTATTACCACTATTGTAAGGTGTGCTGGATGCGAGAATTTGCCATGTTATTGAATATTCAACATTATTGTCTTTGAGGTCCCAAATGTGTTTGCTCAGTTCTGTGGTATTCCGCAGGTTTTGGTTCCTGAAAGAAGCCTTGTGATTGTTCCATCTGGTTTTAAACTCTCCCTCGGTTAATCCTACATATGTGTCGGATGTGTTAATGTCCTTGCGTGTTACTTTAGATTGGTAAACAACTGATGTTTGTAAGCACCCCCCGTTGAGAGGGCAATCAGGTTTCTTGCGGCAGTTGCAGCCTTTGTTGGTTTTGGGGTCGCTCTGTCCGGGGGCCGACGGCTCATTTGCAATTGTTTTGTTGTGGTTTGAGATAATTTGTCGTATATTGTTCATACAGCTGTAGCTCAATTTAATGTTGTTCTTGTTGAATACTTTTCGATGCTGTCATCTAGCAAAGCTGAATTTGACCAAGCAACCCCCCCGTACCAAAAAGCACTTGATGAAAGCGGATACAATTTCACCCTCACCTATCAACCCACGCCAGGAAACCAACCAAAAAAGAACAGAAAACGAAACAACATCATCTGGTACAACCCCCCATACAGCAAAAACGTCTCAACTAACATTGGCCACAAATTCCTCACTCTGATTGACAAACACTTCCCCAAAGGCAACACCCTAAGAAAAGTATTCAACAAGAACAACATTAAATTGAGCTACAGCTGTATGAACAATATACGACAAATTATCTCAAACCACAACAAAACAATTGCAAATGAGCCGTCGGCCCCCGGACAGAGCGACCCCAAAACCAACAAAGGCTGCAACTGCCGCAAGAAACCTGATTGCCCTCTCAACGGGGGGTGCTTACAAACATCAGTTGTTTACCAATCTAAGGTAACACGCAAGGACATTAACACATCCGACACATATGTAGGATTAACCGAGGGAGAGTTTAAAACCAGATGGAACAATCACAAGGCTTCTTTCAGGAACCAAAACCTGCGGAATACCACAGAACTCAGCAAACACATTTGGGACCTCAAAGACAATAATGTTGAATATTCAATAACATGGCAAATTCTCGCATCCAGCACACCTTACAATAGTGGTAATAAAAGATGCAACCTATGCTTGAAAGAGAAACTGTTTATTATATACCGTCCAGACCTGTCATCCCTCAACAAGCGCAGCGAAATTGTATCAGCATGCCGCCACAGACGGAAACACCTCCTAGGTAACACATGAGCCAATCACCACGCCCCTACGCCAGCCTGTACCCACCCACTCTGTGCCCTATATAAACCATGGTATGTGAATGCTTCCATTAAAATCTCCTGATGATTGAGGGAACCCCTCATGAAACAGGCCTGTAGAGATGAAGTAGTCTTGTGATTTTTTTCCCACACATACATATATATATATGAAATACTTGACTTGTATTTATATATATATATATATATATATATATATATATATATATATATATATATATATATATATATATATATATATATATATATATATATACATACATGAAATACTTGACTTGTATTTATATATATATATATGAAATACTTGACTTGGTGAATTGTAGCTGTAAATATACTCCTCCCCTCTTAGCCACGCCCTCAACCACGCCCTCGCCCCACCCCCCACCTCCCGAAATCGGAGGTCTCAAGGTTGGCAAGTATGCCGCGGGCCACATCCGGCCCTTTGTGCGTCCCTGTCCGGCCCGCGTGAGGCCAATCATAAATTACAAAATACATTTAAAAAACTATCTATGTCGAGTGTGCAATACAACGGTGCTGCTTTTGTTTTGAAAAGCGTTATTTGTATTACTTCCGTGTGGACGTATGCGCGTGTGTGATTGTGAGTGAATGTGAACAGCGGCAATCACAAATTACAAAATAAAGTTTAAAAAACATCTATGTCGTGCGCGCAATACAACTGTGCTGCTTTTATTTTGAAAAGTGTTATTTATGGACGTATGTCCGGGTGTAACCTGTGAGTGAAGGTGCACAGCGACAAGTGATGCACAGTTTACACCCGAGACGCTAAAAAGAGAAAAGTTGATGACGAATGCTGTGTTTTCAACAAGACATGGACTGCCAAGTATTTCTTTACAGAAATTAAAGGTAAAGCCGTGTGCTTAATTTGTGGTACACAGGTTGCTGTGTTTAAAGAATATAATTTGAATCGCCACTACACGACGAAACACGAGGGAGGCTGATGCGTTGATGGTAAAACTGCAAACCCAACAATGACTTTTTGCCAAATTTCACACCCCCAGAATGCAGCCGTCGGGACAAGTTTTGTCATTTTTCACAAAATCGCCATAAAAAGTAAGGCGTTCTCTGACTGAGAGTTTATTAAGGAGTGCTTATTGGACTCTGTTGGGCTGATATGCCAGGTGTTGTGCCGGATAATGCACCCCCGGCGTAGAATGCACCCCCTGACTTGAGTGTTATATCACCTAAAGCCCACACTTAAAGTGTCCACGTGCAAGATTGAATCTATTTAAAAAAGTTATTTAATAAGAAGCAAAAGTGCAAAAAGAACAATGTTCGTGTTGGAGGAGTTGTTTCATCATTTCTCACAAAATCGCCAGAAAAAGTAAGGCGTTTTCTGACGGAGAGTTTATTAAGGAGTGCTTATTGGACTCTGTTGCGCTGATATGCCCGGAAATTTGGAGCTTCAGCTGAAGAACAGAACGGCCGACTTTGACTGTTTTTCGCTGGCTTTGGATGAGAGCTGTGATGTACGTAACACCGCCCAGCTGCTCATCTTCTTACGTGGGATAACTGCTGACTTTCAAATCACGGAGGAGCTGGCAGCCATGCAGTCAATTAAAAGGGACAACCACAGGTAATGACTTGTTCACATAGGTAACTGAGTGTTTGGACATGTTAGGACTGAAATGGGACAAGCTGGCAGGTGTGACAACAGATGGTTGTCCAAATTTGACGGGGAAAAATGTTGGACTTTTAAAGAGGATGGATCTAAAGCCCTGCAAAACTAAAGCCTACACTTAAAGTTTCCACGTGCAAGATTGAATCTATTTAAAAAAGTTATTTAATAAGAAGCCAAAAGTGCAAAAAGAATAATGTTCGTGTTGGAGGAGTTGTGAATGAATGAAATATGAAATCCGTGCTGCAGTCGCTGCTGGGCCACAACATTAGGTACACCTGCAGACTGGAGCACGTTAGGACTGAAATAAGACAAGCTGGCAGGTGTGACAACAGATGGTTGTCCAAATCTGACGGGGAAAAATGTTGGACTTTTAAAGAGGATGCAGGATAAACTTTAAATCAACCCTGTGCAGAAATTGACATTGTTGCATTGTGTTATACATCAGGAAGTGTAGTGTAAGACAGTGTTAAAAATAAAACCATCAAAAGCAATCTGCTTTTGGTATAAAGTTAAGTTAGGTTAAATGACAGTATTATTATTATTATTATTATTATTATTATTATTATTATTATTATTTATTTTACGGTATATCAAAAATAATATTGAGCAAAATTTAATTGAAATATTGTCGATGTGGCCCTCCAGCAGTGCTCGGGTTGCTCATGCGGCCCCCGGTAAAAATTAATTGCCCACCCCTGCTCTAACCACTAACATACTCCCTTCCTGTGGAGAAAGCCTTATCTGTTTTGAAACAACAGCTATATTTCTTTCTGGGCGGGAGGAGCTGTTTTTGCACTAAATAAGCTGACTCTTTTCGTTTGATTTTAGACCGCTTCATGCTGCTGCTATTGTCCCACTGTAAGGGCTGGTCTCCTAAAGCCTTAGTAAAATTTGGCCAAGTTCTTTTCTGTCTTGGTGGTCCTTCTTACTCAACATACTGTATATGTCATCCAAAAGAACTTGGACAGTGTGTTTTATTCCCTGAGAGGAAGACTGGTCGCGCGCAATTGTGTCGATCTCTTCAACGGTATAATTTTTTTTGTTCTTGTTTTTTTTACAACTACAACAGAACTACATCAGCAGATACAATATGTACACATACGATACCAGCATTTAGCATTAAAAAAAAAAAAAATTAAAGTAGATAGTTATAACTTATAACCTTTTTTCCCCACTGCAGTCCCCCTCCCTCCCTTTCTCTTCCTTGTGCAGTATTAGTCGCTTGTACACTGTCTCTTCTGCTTAGCTTTCAAAACTTCAATTTTGGGGGGAATCCAGTTTTTGTCCTTCCTTACCGACCTCTTACCAGTTCAGTTTTGTTGTTTTTGCTACTGCAACAACCAAGCCGCCGTCCGCAGCATTAGGAGTGTGGGTTCATCAAAGGAGCGCGGCGAGTTTCATGTTCCGTAAACGTATCAAATAACAATGCGACAGAGATGGGATGGACATGATGACAGAAAAGATATCTCTGCCAAAAATCGAAACATTGTGTAAGTATTTTGACAAATAGGAGACATGTTGTGTAATTAAAGAAGAAGAGGCAGCATTCTCATACATTTTGTAACTTCCAGGAAGAAATGATGTCAGCCAGCTTGAAAAATGTCTTAACTATAAGCAACATGAAGGAGCCCAGAATTGTTTTTATTCAAATGTTCCCTATATTTCACAGTTCCTCATGAGGAAACCTTACAATGTATGAAAGCCATAAACTGCAATACAATTGAGTAAATGGCGAGATATTGGAAATCTCATAATTTTGCCAATTTTCCCAGGAAATTTCCCATATTTTGAAATGCAAATATTGATTCTCTTCTGACCCGCATTAGACATTTTATGAAATCGCCTGATGTTGTTTGGTGCTAAATTAACTACAACATTAGCGCCGTATTACGCATTATACAATATTTTTGACTGCAAATGAATATCGGCTCCAAATATGTACTCCTTGACTACGAATAATTGGTAACGGTATTAGCCCTGAAAAAACTATATCGGTCTATTTCTATACAAAATAGTGAAGGGAGAAGTCCGCCCCCCAAAACAATTTATTAGAATATCCCTGGAATAGAACATACATTACACACTTATCTTTGTTATACATACATTGTTACACTGATTGACTCACAAGGATGTCATAACCTTTTATATACAGAAAGCAACTTTCATAATTAATATAGATATAGTATATTAATATACACACACAATAAATAGAGTAAGTTTGGAATTGCATGCAGTATACTATATAATGTGGGAATGTTAGTGTTAAAGCTTGTCTGTCTGTCTGTATTGGTCCTGCGACTTGTCCAGGTGTACGCTGGCGTCTGCCCAAGTGCAGCTGGGATAGGCTCCAGCACCACCGTGACTCTGACAACCGGTAGAAAATGGATGGATGGATAACAGCGATACAGAATACTACAAACCTCGTTTCCATATGAGTTGGGAAATTGTGTTAGATGTAAATATAAACGGAATACAATGATTTGCAAATACATTTTCAACCCATATTCAATTGAATGCACTACAAAAACAAGATATTTGATGTTCAAACTCATAAACTTTATTTTTTTTTGCAAATAATAATTAACTTAGAATTTCATGGCTGCAACACGTGCCAAAGTAGTTGGGAAAGGGCATGTTCACCACTGTGTTACATGGCCTTTCCTTTTAACAACACTCAGTAAATGTTTGGGAACTGAGGAGACACATTTGTCAAGCTTCTCAGGTGGAATTCTTTCCCATTCTTGGTTGATGTACAGCTTAAGTTGTTCAACAGTCCGGGGGTCTCTGTTGTGGTAATTTAGGCTTCATAATGCGCCACACATTTTCAATGGGAGACAGGTCTGGACTACAGGCAGGCCAGTCTAGTACCCGCACTCTTTTACTATGAAGCCACGTTGATGTAACACGTGGCTTGGCATTGTCTTGCTGAAATAAGCAGGGGCGTCCATGGTAACATTGCTTGGATGGCAACATATGTTGCTCCAAAACCTGTATGTACCTTTCAGCATTAATGGCACCTTCACAGATGTGTAAGTTACCCATATCTTGGGCACTAATACACCCCCATACCATCACAGATGCTAGCTTTTCAACTTTGCGCCTATAACAATCCGGATGGTTCTTTTCCTCTTTGGTCCGGAGGACACGACGTCCACAGTTTCCAAAAACAATTTGAAATGTGGACTCGTCAGACCACAGAACACTTTTCCCACTTTGTATCAGTCCATCTTAGATGAGCTCAGGCCCAGCGAAGCCGACGGCGTTTCTGGGTGTTGTTGATAAACGGTTTTTGCCTTGCATAGGAGAGTTTTAACTTGCACTTACAGATGTAGCGACCAACTGTAGTTACTGACAGTGGGTTTCTGAAGTGTTCCTGAGCCCATGTGGTGATATCCTTTACACACTGATGTCGCTTGTTGATGCAGTACAGCCTGAGGGATCGAAGGTCACGGGCTTAGCTGCTTACGTGCAGTGATTTCTCCAGATTCTCTGAACCCTTTGATGATATTACGGACCGTAGATGGTGAAATCCCTAAATTCCTTGCAATAGCTGGTTGAGAAAGGTTTTTCTTGAACTGTTCAACAATTTGCTCACGCATTTGTTGACATAGTGGTGACCCTCGCCCCATCCTTGTTTGGAATCATGGAATCTACTTTTATACCCAATCATGGCACCCACCTGTTCCCAATTTGCCTGTTCACCTGTGGGATGTTCCAAATAAGTGTTTGATGAGCATTCCTCAACTTTATCAGTATTTATTGCCACCTTTCCCAACTTCTTTGTCACGTGTTGCTGGCATCAAATTCTAAAGTTAATGATTATTTGCAAAAAAAAATAAGTTTATCAGTTTGAACATCAAATATGTTGTCTTTGTAGCATATTCAACTGAATATGGGTTGACAATGATTTGCAAATCATTGTATTTCGTTTATATTTACATCTAACACAATTTCCCAACTCATATGGAAACGGGGTTTGTATGTAAGCATAAGGAAGTTGCCTCTCTATGTTCAATGCACTGTTAAATATAGGTCATTAACGTTAGCACTTATAACAACAGTATGGCTAATACATGGTTAATATTCTGTCACAAAATGGAATATTTTTGCCGCTTTCTGGATGGTTATTTATTTGGTTTTATAGTCATAATAAATTAAAGAGATACAATGACGTCATGGCTCCGATTGGCTCCATTGTAAGCAGACTTTTATTAACGTTTATTTACAAGTTAGAATGCATTAACAAAAGAAAAACATGGGTTCTAGTCTCTCATAAGGAATAGGCACAATTCCCCAAAAAGTGCAATTCCTCTTTAAATACAATGTTCTAAATAGATTTACACATTTTAGTCAGTTTGCCACCTCATGATTATGGTTTATTGGCGCCAAAATCATACGGATTAATTACTGAAGTGCATACATATGTCAATGTGAGGTTTTTAGTACCAAATGTTCAAACTGGACTGTTTTACAGCAATGTGAGTGCCACTGAGCAAGTTCCACTGCACACTACAGCAAATTATGTTTCTATTTACTGTACACAATATTGTATTTTGAAAGAGATAACATTAAGGAAATATTAATAACAATCACTATAAAAATTTGTTTTTTTTCCGAGTAGCCAAGTAAATATGTGAGTTGTCTACTACTGCACACTAACCTGACTCTCGCCAGATCCTTGTAGTTCACTGAGCTCCACACAAGGATCTGGGACTTCTCAAGAGGAGATGTATTTCAGAAGGCGGGGCCTTGTAAAAAATCATTGTATGTGATTGGATAAACCACTTGTCCGTTATCTTGAATGACGTGCTACTTTAACCACTCACATGGAAATCAACCTGAGAGTGACGCTGGGAAATCCAAAACAGAACAGCCGACATATTGGATAACGACAGAGCGAAAAGTTAATAAATGCCTTCAAAATCGTTCTCTGTTCATCTTTTAAAGAATTAATATTCGATAGATTAGACAAAACAGTTGCAATAGCACAATCAATGTCAGCACACGACCCCTCGTTGTGCCGCCATTGTTGTTTGAATCAAACAGTCGCTTAGCCGCTACGTCACATCTATGTAATCCCGCCCGACGATCCTGATTGGTTCATTATTTTTTACTATCTTGAAGGAGTTTGCATTGCCTTCGATCCCAGATCCTTGTGTGGAGCTCAGCGAACTACAAGGATCTGGCGAGAGTCAGGTTACCTGCACACTGGATTGAACAAAGTATCAGTAACTGCTGTGACACAAAGAAGTGGTAACATTAATTAAATAGGCTCTGCTTCTTCCTACTACTTTTGGGACATGTTGAATTACACAAGTGTAAACGCGTGATGCAATACAGCATGGGTGTCAAACTCTGGCCCGCGGGCCAAAATTGACCCGCCGTGTAATTTCACTTGGCCCTTGAGGCGATATCAAATTAACAATAAAGCTGGCCCGCCGATTATATACAGTGGCGGTGCCGAGGTAACACCGCATTCACCGCTAATTTTCATACTTGCCAACCCTCCCGGGAGACTCACAAATTTCAGTGCCTCTCCCGAAAATCACCATGTCCGCTTTTCATCCAGTCCAACGAGTGCCGGCCCAGTCACATAATATGTGCGGCTTCTGCACACACACACAAGTGAATTCAACACATACTTGATCAACAGTGATACAGGTTACACTGAGGGTGGCCGTATAAACAACTTTAACACTGTTAGAAATATACGCCACACTGTGAACCCACACCAAACAAGAATGACAAACACATTTCGGGAGAACATCCGCACCGTAACACAACATAAACACAACAGAACAAATACCCAGAACCCTTTGCAGCACTAACTCTTCCGGGACTCTACAAGGTGTGTTTGTGTGTGTGTGTGTGTGTGTATGTGTGTGTGTGTGTGTGTGTGTGTGTGTGTGTGAGTGTGTGTCGGAAGAGTTAGTGCTGCGAAGGGTTCTGGGTATTTGTTCTGTTGTGTTTATGTTGTGTTACAGTGCGAATGTTGTCCCGAAATGTGTTTGTCATTCTTGTTTGGCATGGATTCACAGTGTGGCGTATATTTCTAACAGTGTTAAAGTTGGTTATACGGCCACCCTTAGTGTAACCTGTATCGATGTTGATCAAGTATGCCTTACATTCACGTGTGTGTGCGTACAGAAGCCGCACATATCTTGTGACTGGGCCGGCACGTTGTTAGAATGGATGAAAAGCGGCCGTAACGACAGCTCGTAGAGGACGTTAAAGGCAGTGCCTCTAAGGCACGCCCCCAAGATCGTGGTCCGGGTGGACTACGAGATATAATGACTGATGAACTCCTTCGTTCGATAATGAAGGTTGCCTCAGCTCAAAGCCTGAGCCCCGACATTAATGAACTAGCATCCAAGAAAAGATGGCAGGTATCTGGCTTGGGCACATCAGATTAGATCAGTGTGTTGCAAACTGAGCAGTTTAAAGTCCTGAATGGTTGGTTTATTCATTGTTATTTTATTTTCAAATTTATTAGCCTGTGGAAAAAGTTAAGTTGATATTTTTTAATTATTATTATTATTATTTGAAACTCGATTTTGCATGTCACAATAAAGTTACATAAGCCTTGCTTGTTCAATATTCAATCAAAACTTGTTTGGGTCCCTATTAAAAGGTTAATTTGTTCAACCTTGGCCCGCAGCTTTGTTCAGTTTTAAATTTTGGCCCACTCTGTATTTGAGTTTGACACCCCTACACTACAGTGTAACTTTGCTAAGCATGTTTAAAATTAACTTAACATTTTGTAAGAATAGGATGAAAAGTCTCAATTACTTTCTTGTCTATAAATAATTTTTTTTTTGTCTTTTACTTTTAGGTAATTTTGACAATGTATATACTGTATTATGAAACATGACAAGATGTACATTTCCTTTGTGCAGAGTGAGAGTGTTGTCTTGGTGGTGAATTGGGTGTGGGGTGTGGATGGGGGTGTCACTTCTCGACATAAATGTGGACGCATCGTCAGTAGTGTTCCTTTAGATCAACAAAACAAAACAATGCCACCTAGAGGTGGATGTGAGAACCTGCTCAGATAGTATTGTTTGCATTATTTACACTTAGCTCTGTGGTTCTTAACCTGGGTTCGATCGAACCCTAGGGGTTCAGTGAGTCGGGCTCAGGGGTTCGGCGGAGGTCAAAACACACCCGACTCATCGTGTAAATAAAAACTTCTCCCTATCGGCGTATTACGGATATGGCAACAGCAGAAGTCACACTGATTTGCAGGTGTGTATTTTGTTGTGAGTTTATGCACTGTGTTGGTTTTGTTGTTTGAACAAGGTGATGTTCATGCACGGTTCATTTTGTGCACCAGTAAAAAACATGGTAACACTTTAGTATGGGGAACATATTCACCATTAATTAGTTGCTTATTAACGTGCAAATTAGTAACATATTGGCTCTTAACTAGTCATTATTAAGTACTTATTAATGTCTTATTCGGCATGGCCTTATTATAACCCTAACCCTCTAACCCTAACCCTAACCAAATAACTCTAAATTAAGTCTTTGTTACTTAGAATATGTTCCCCTAGTGTCCACAAAACTCTAAATTAGGTCTTTATTACTTAGAATATGTACCCCTAGTGTCCAAAAAACTCTAAATTAAGTCTTTGTTACTTAGAATATGTTCGCCTAGTGTCCAAAAAACTCTAAATTAGGTCTTTGTTATTTAGAATATGTTCCCCTAGTGTCCAAAAAACTCTAAATTAAGTCTTTGTTCCTTAGAATATGTTCCCCATACTAAAGTGTTACCAAAAACATATACATTTGTCTTGAATTTGAAAAAAATAAACATTTTATTTTTCACTAAAGAAGGGTTCGGTGAATGCACATATGAAACTGGTGGGGTTCGGTACCTCCAAAAAGGTTAAGAACCACTGGCTTAGATCACAAGGTGTTTGGGCCTTTAATCACGATACACCCTCAGGTGTAGGCGGCCAGCTACATGTTGATCAGACCTGAGCCTGCGTCAATCCAATTAGTCACGACAGTCGCATTGTTAAATAGCTGACTTGTCATCGGACTCTGCATGGCAGGGGTGTCCTTTTCCCTGAGTGAAACCTGAGCTTATAATTGTACTTTTTCTTAATAAAGTTTATTGAAAGTATTGCTACATTTTAAAGTCACACTTATTTATATATTATATATCATTATCATCTATTCCTGTATATCTATCGAATGCCATTGTACAGAAGAACCAACCCCCATATCAATACATACATATATATTTTAATTCAGTTAGATTTTTAGAACTTTAATTTTACTTGTAAGGCATGATAGTCAAAAAACAATTGTGTTCTACTAATTAATTTAAGTTGATATTTTAATACATTGGAAGTAACTATTCTCAAATAAACACTGGCTCCATGTATACATCCATCCATCCATTTTCTACCGCTTGTCCCTTTTGGGGTCGCGGGGGCTGCTGTAGCCTATCTCAGCTGCATTCAGGTGGAAGGCGGTGTACACCCTGGACAAGTCGCCACCTCATCGCAGGGCCATGTATACAGCTAAGTCAGTGGTTCTTAACCTTGTTGGAGGTACCGAACCCCACCAGTTTCATATGCACATTCACCGAACCCTTCTTTAGTGAAAAATAAAATGTTTTTTTTTTTTCCAAATTCAAGACAAAGTTATATGTTTTTGGTAACACTTTAGTATGGGGAACATATTCTAAGTAACAAAGACTTAATTTAGAGTTTTTTGGACACTAGAGAAACATATTCTAAGTACCGTAACAAAGACTTAATTTTGAGTTATTTGGTTAGGGTTAGGGTTAGAGGGTTAGGGTTATAATAAGGCCATGCCGAATAAGACATTAATAAGTACTTAATAATGACTAGTTAAGAGCCAATATGTTACTAATTTGCATGTTAATAAGCAACTAATTAATGGTGAATATGTTCCCCATACTAAAGTGTTACCATGTTTTTTTACTGGTGCACAAAATGAACTGTGCATGAACATCACCTTGTTCAAAGAACAAAACCAACACAGTGCATAAACTCACAACAAATTACACACCTGCAAATCAGTCTGACTTCTGCTGATGCCGTATCCGTAATACGCCGATAGGGAGAAGTTTGTATTTACACGATGAGTCGGGTGTGTTTTGACCTCCGCTGAACCCCTGAGGCCGACTCACCAAACCCCTAGGGTTCGATCGAACCCAGGTTAAGAACCACAGAGCTAAGTGTAAATAATGCAAACAATACTATCTGAGCAGGTTCTCACATCCACCTCTAGGTGGCATTGTTTTGTTTTGTTGAAGCCTTTTTCCCCCTGCAGTGGTGTCATCTGACCTACATCTGAACATGCATGGAAGTAAGAGATACCATTTTAAATGAGACTGACCCTATAAGAGCTGCTTCATTACTTATTAACGGGCCAAGCACAAGAAATGCTGTCGGTGTCTAGTTTTAAATGGTGTGTTGTTGCAACACTGGCCGTCAGCCCAGCCACAAGTCGGCATTACTAACATCCTCACGCTGAGGGAGGAGAAGAGCAGATGGTATTTGCATTTATTTGGCACTTACCAGGTTATTCTCCAAAATGCAAAAGTACATTTTGTTATTGTCTCCCCCACTGATAAGATCCTGGGGTCTGCTCCTATATGGAGACGTAATGTCCTGATTGGAGCTCCTTGTGTTTGATTTGACCTTGCAGAGTAAAGATTTACTCGCTACTGTGCAAACCAAGGCGAGACGATAATAAAAAATAATCACATATTCATATTCCTGTCTACATACTTAAAGAAGGCAATATATATCCTATTCTGTACTTTGTGGCTTGTTAATTAGCACAAAAATGAAGTGCACTTGTGTGTCTGCTTCTCTCCCTTTATAGAGGTAAAGCCAGACTGAATCATTAGTTCTAATAATGGGTTAGCAGCTGCACCACTGGGCTCCAGCACTGTAGCAGCTTTCATGACTGATGTATAACAATTAGCCCCAAAATTTCCTGCAGCTGTGTGTCTATCGATTGTTGAATTGTTAGAGTTTTCACTCGCACGTCGGGGTGCCCAAGCAGGTGGTTCAGGCTGGAGTGGGAGGAAATTGCAGTGTGTGACATCACTTTAAGTTGCATTGTTATTGTTCACCTGAAACATGTCCCTCCTGTTGTTCAGTCTGTGTTGGCAGCCACTTTGTTAGGGACACCCATAGGCGCCGATCTACATTTATGCCAGTGGGTGCTCGTTGTGTGTGTATTAGTGTTGTCCCGATACCAATATTGTGGTACCGGTACCGGTTTAAAAAGTATTTCGGTACTTTTTGGTACTTTTCTAAATAAAGGGGACCACAAAAAATGTAATTATTGTCTTTATTGTAACAAAAAAATCTTACGGTACATTAAACATATGTTTGTTATTGCAATGTAGTCCTTAAATGAAATAGTGAACATACAAGACAACTTGTCTTTTAGTTGTAAGTAAACAAACATCCATCCATCCATTCATTTTCTACCGCTTATTTCCTTTGGGGTCGCGGGGGGCGCTGGAGCCTATATCAGCTACAATCGGGCAGAAGGCGGGGTACACCCTGGACAAGTCGCCACCTCATCGCAGGGCCAACACAGATAGACAGACAACATTCACACTCACATTCACACACTAGGGCCAATTTAGTGTTGCCAATCAACCTATCCCCAGGTGCATGTCTTTGGAGGTGGGAGGAAGCCGGAGTACCCGGAGGGAACCCACACAGTCACGGGGAGAACATGCAAACTCCACACAGAAAGATCCCGAGCCCGGGATTGAACCCAAGATTACTCAGGACCTTCGTATTGTGAGGCAGATGCACTAACCCCTGTTCCACCGTGCTGCCCATTTACACTTCTGTTAAAATGTAATAATCACTTATTATTCTGTTGTTTGATACTTAACATTAGTTTTAATAATACCACAAATTTGGGTATCAATCCGATTCCAAGTAGTTACAGGATCATACATTGGTTATATTCAAAGTCCTCATGTGTCCAGGGACATATTTACTGAGTTTATAAACATAATATAATTAAAAAAAAAAAAAAAAAGAAGATTTTGTGATGTTAACACATACTTGGCAACCTTGAGACCTCCGATTTCGGGAGGTGGGGGGTGGGGTGAGGGGCGGGTGGCGTGGTTGGGGGAGGGGGCGTGGTTGGGGGCGTGGTTAAGAGGGGAGGAGTATATTTACAGCTAGAATTCACCAAGTCAAGTATTTCACATATATATATATATATATATATATATATATATATATATATATATATATATATATATATATATATATATATATATATATATATATATATATCAGTGACGTGCAGTCCCTAGAGGCAGGTGAGGCAGGGCCTCACCTGCCATCATGGAAAGAAAAAAAATGTAAAAAGAAAACATTTTTATTAAATTGTTATATGTATCCAGTGATTATACTATAAAGTTATTTTCCATTTAACTTCACCAGTTTTAGATTATTTTTATTCAAAATCGCTGAATTTTCACATTTGCCGTTCAAATACTGAGAAGAGACGGTGCGGTGAACAGCAGCCAGTTGAGGCACGTCACTCAGTTGTGCCTCACCATGGATTGCGCAATGACTCGGCTAACTGCTGGCCTGCTGTGCAGTGAGACCGTATTGCTATATGAACTATATTATACATTTCCATAGTTGTGTAACGTATTTCTTGTGCTGAGCGATCATAAAACAGCTGCAAAAGACGCACTGGCTGAGGCTCCAGTAATCCCGCCTCCTGCACCCCCGCCGTAGATTGCAACCCTTGACGGGAGTGTTATATCAACTAAAGCCCACACTTAAACTTTCCACGTGCAAGATTGAATCTATTTAAAAAAGTTATTTCATAAGAAGCCAAAAAGTGCAAAAACAATAATGTTCGTGTTGGAGGAGTTGTGAATGACTGCAGGGCCACAACATTAGGTACACCTGCAGACTGCAGGTGTACCTAATTCACAACTCCTCCAACACGAACATTATTGTTTTTGCACTTTTTGGCTTCTTATTAAATAATTTTTGTAACCTATTTTTGTGGGCTTTCCTCTTTGTGATGTTAAGTTCCTGTTATGCGCTGTTATACAGTATATGCCTTGAGCTCTTATTTTGAAGGCGCTAGAGCGGAAGTGATGACATGTTGGAGTGGAGCGGAAGTTTTTGAAAGAATGTAAATAAAGTGGTCCTCGTGTAAACTGGACAGAGGTGGGTAGAGTAGCCAGAAATTGTACTCAAGTAAGAGTACTGTTACTTTAGAGATTTATTACTCAAGTAAAAGTAAGGAGTAGTCACCCAAATATTTACTTGAGTAAAAGTAAAAAGTATGTTGTGAAAAAGCTACTCAAGTACTGAGTAACTGATGAGTAACATATACACACACATATATATATATATATATATATATATATATATATATATATATACACACACACACATATATATATATACGTATATATATATACACACACACACACATATATATATATATATATATATATATATATATATATATATATATATATATACACACATATATATATATATATATATATACATATATATATATATATATATATACACATACATTGATATATACTGTATATAATTTATATTTATTTATTTTGCCGTTTTTGTTTACATGTTAAAGGTGTTTTAATGAATATACATGCATGTTTAACACATATAGATTCCTTTCTTTCATGAAGACAAGAATATAAGTTGGTGTATTACCTGATTCTGATGACTTGCATTGATTGTAATCAGACAGTAGTGATGATAATGATCGTCCACGTTTTCAAATGGAGGAGAAAAAAAGTTCCTCCTTTCTGTCTAATACCACATGAAAGTGGTTGGTTTTTGGCTTCTTATTTGTCCAGCTTCCATATTCGTTTTTATACACTTTACAAGAAATACATTGGCGGCAAACTCCGTAGCTTGCTAGCTTGTTTGTGCTGGCTTTCGGAGACTCTTATTTTGAAAGCGCAGGCGCGATGGAGCGGCACTTTTATTGTGAAGACAGGACGGGATGAACGGTTGAAATAAAAAAAGGTCTTTTTTCCTTCACACTTTTGATTGATTGATTGGAACTTTTATTAGTAGATTGCACAGTACAGTACATATTTCGTACGATTGACCACTAAATGGTAACACCCGAATACGTTTTTCAACTTGTTTAAGTCAGGTCATGTGACCACCTGGCTCTGTTTGATTGGTCCAACGTCACCAGTGATTGCATCTGATTGGTGGAACGGAGTGAACGTCACCAGTGACTAAATTTGTTGAAACGCAGGCACTATGAAGGTCTGTCTGACAGACCAAAACAAACAAAGCGTGCATTAACAGATCGATAAAAATTAGTAGCGAGTAGCGAGCTGAATGTAGATAAAAGTAGCGGAGTTAAAGTAGCGTTTCTTCTCTATAAATATACTCAAGTAAAAGTAAAAGTACGTTGCATTAAAACTACTCTTAGAAGTACAATTTATCCCAAAAGTTACTCAAGTAGATGTAACGGAGTAAATGTAGCGCGTTACTACCCACCTCTGAAACTGGAGCCTCCGTGTTTGTTATTTTGTAGTTTCATACAGTATAGGCGACATTTATAAACCCTCGGTTACACTTTTTTAAATAGATTCAATCTTGCACGTGGAAAGTTTAAGTGAGGGCTTTAGTTGATATAACACTCCCGTCAGGGGTTGCATTAATCCAGTACAACAGCGGCTTCATTTATAAGTAAAGGTAAGACCATAATAACCTTTTTTTAATTAAATGTGCTTTTTTGTGTGCTACAGTTTGTATGTGTAAAGTTAAAGTTAAGTTAAAGTACCAATGATTGTCACACACACGAGGTGTGGTGAAATGTGTCCTCTGCATTTGACCCATCCCTTGATCACCCCCTGGGAGGTGAGGGGAGCAGTGGGCAGCAGCGGCGCCGCGCCCGGGAATAGTTTTTGGTGATTTAACCCCCAATTCTAACCCTTGATGCTGAGTATGAGCTTTTAAACATAACCCGTTAACTGCTGCCAATCAAATGGTGAATAAGATACTCTTTAGGGTTCATATGTTTGTAAATCTGACTGTGATGAAGTCAGTGCCTCACCAGCCATCAACCTCACCGCACGTCACTGATATATATATATATATATATATATATAAGAAATACTTGACTTTCAGTGAATTCTAGCCAATTATATATATATATATATGTATATATATTTATATATATATATATGTGTATAATAAATACTTGAATTTCAGTGTTCATTTATTTACACATATACACACACATAACACTCATCTACTCATTATTGAGTTAAGGGTTGAATTGTCCATCCTTGTTCTATTCTCTGTCACTATTTTTCTAACCATGCTGAACACCCTCTCTAATGATGCATTGCTGTGTGGCACGCACAAAAAGTGCTTTCATCAAATGCACTAGATGGCAGTATTGTCCTGTTTAAGAGTGTCACAACATTGCTGTTTATGGCAGACAAACTGCTTTGCGGTAGACGAAAACGTGACTGCTGTTGTTGTGTGTTGTTGCCGCGCTGGGAGGACGTTAATGAAACTGCATTACAATAAACCCACATAAGAAACCAAGAACTCGCCCTCCATCATTCTACAGTTATAACGTCATTGGGCAGGCACACTGTTTATATTGTTGGAAAGCGGACTCAGGTCCGCATGGAGCTGGAGGGGGCGTGGCCTCCAGCTCCGCCTGAATTTCGGGAGATTTTCGGGAGAAAATTTGTCCCGGGAGGTTTTCGGGAGAGGCACTGAATTTCGGGAGTCTCCCGGAAAATCCGGGAGGGTTGGCAAGTATGATGTAATCATAGTAGTATTGACTAGATACGCTATTGTACGTGGTATCATTACAGTGGATGTAAGGTGTAGATCCACCAATGGCGTTTGTTTATATTGTAGCGTCGCGGAAGAGTTGGTGCTGCAGGCAATTCTGGGAATTTGTTCTGTCATGTTTATGTTGTGTTGCGGTGCAAATATTCTTCCAACATGTGTTTGTCGTTGTCGTTTAGTGTGGTTTCACTATATGACACATGTTTATGACAGTGTTGGTGTTGTTCATACTGCCACCCTTAGTGTGACTAAGTATGCGCTTCATTCGCTCGTTTGCAGTGTGTTCAAAGTCAAGATGAGTGTCATTAGATCATTATCGGCCACAATGAAATTTTTGTTAGACTTTGTTATTTATAGACTATATGATTTGTGACTTTTTTATTATGTAAAACGGACCAAACTCGCCACAAAATTCACAACAATATTGAATTTTCAAAAATGATTTTAAAGATTAAAAATTGCCATTAATCCCACGAGGGTGCTCGGCATCGTGGGTGCTTCGGGGCCCGAGCACCCACGAGACCAGCGCCTATGGGTACACTTAAACATTTAATCAAGTTTCAATACTAGAACTGAATCAAAAAGGATATATTTACTTAGAATGTGTTCATTCTAGATAATGGTGTAGAAATGCACTGCATCATACAGAGAGCTGTGGTTATACCTTATTTACAAACCCCGTTTCCATATGAGTTGGGAAATTGTTAGATGTAAATATAAATGGAATACAATGATTTGCAAATCCTTTTCAACCCATATTCAATTGAATGCACTACAAAGACAAGATATTTGATGTTCAAACTCATAAACTTTATTTTTTTTTTTGCAAATAATAATTAACTTAGAATTTCATGGCTGCAACACGTGCCAAAGTAGTTGGGAAAGGGCATGTTCACCACTGTGTTACATGGCCTTTCCTTTTAACAACACTCAGTAAACGTTTGGGAACTGAGGAGACACATTTTTTAAGCTTCTCAGGTGAAATTCTTTCCCATTCTTGCTTGATGTACAGCTTAAGTTGTTCAACAGTCCGGGGGTCTCCGTTGTGGTATTTTAGGCTTCATAATGAGCTACACATTTTCAATGGGAGACAGGTCTGGACTACAGGCAGGCCAGTCTAGTACCCGCACTCTTTTACTATGAAGCCACGTTGATGTAACACGTGGCTTGGCATTGAAATAAGCAGGGGGCGTCCATGGTAACGTTGCTTGGATGGCAACATATGTTGCTCCAAACCCTGTATGTACCTTTCAGCATTAATGGCGCCTTCACAGATGTGTAAGTTACCCATGTCTTAGGCACTAATACACCCCCATACCATCACAGATGCTGGCTTATCAACTTTGCGCCTATAACAATCCGGATGGTTCTTTTCCTCTTTGGTCCGGAGGACACGACATCCACAGTTTCCAAAAACAATTTGAAATGTGGACTCGTCAGACCACAGAACACTTTTCCACTTTGTATCAGTCCATCTTAGATGAGCTCAGGCCCAGCGAAGCCGATGGTGTTTCTGGGTGTTGTTGATAAATGAATATGGGTTGAAAATTATTTGCAAATCATTGTATTCCGTTTATATTTACATCTAACACAATTTCCCAACTCATATGGAAACACGGTTTGTAGCTATATTGAAGGGTCGACATACAAGACAATTTGTCTTTTAGTAGTAAGTAAGCAAACAAAGACCCCTAATTTAGCTGATGACATATGCAGTAACATATTATGTCATTTTCCATTCTATTATTTTGTCAAAATTATTAAGGACAAGGGGTAGAAAATGAATCATTAGTCTACTTGTTCATTTACTGGTAATATATGCTTACTTTCTCTTTTAACATGTTCTATCTACACTTCTGTTAAAATGTAAAAATCAAACAGACTTTTTTATTCAATGCCGGTACACTTTGAATTAGAGATGTCCGATAATGGCTTTTTTGCCGATATCCGATATTCCGATATTGTCCAACTCTTAATTACCGATACCGATATATACAGTCGTGGAATTAACACATTATTATGCCTAATTTTGTTGTGATGCCCCGCTGGATGCATTAAACAATGTAACAAGGTTTTCCAAAATAAGACAACAACTTCAACTCAAGTTATGGAAAAAAATGCCAACATGGCACTGCCATATTTATTATTGAAGTCACAAAGTGCATTATTTTTTTTTTAACATGCATCAAAACAGCAGCTTGGAATTTGGGACATGCTCTCCCTGAGAGAGCATTAGGAGGTTGAGGGGGGCGGGGTTGAGGTGGGGTAGTAGGGGGTAGTGGGGTGTGTATATTGTAGCGTCCCCGAAGAGTTAGTGCTGCAAGGGGTTCTGGGTATTTGTTCTGTTGTGTTTATGTTGTGGTACGGTGCGGATGTTCTCCCGAAATGTGTTTGTCATTCTTGTTTGGTGTGGGTTCACAGTGTAGCGCATATTTGTAACAGTGTTAAAGTTGTTTATACGGCCACCCTCGGTGTGACCTGTATGGCTATTGATCAAGTATGCATTACATTCACTTGTGAGTGTGTCAAAAGCCGTAGATATTATGTGATTTGTCCGGCAAGCAAAGGCAGTGCCTTTAAGATTTATTGGCGCTCTGTACTTCTTCCTACGTGCGGCATTTTAAAAAGTCATAAAATTTACTTTTAGAAACCGATACCGATAATTTCCGATATTACATTTTAAAGCATTTATCGGCCGATGATATCGGCAGTCCGATATTATCGGACATCTCTACTTTGAATGTTTTATGGCTCTGCATGTATGACCTAAGAGTGAGGTTTTAACTGTTTAACGTCTTTCCATAAGTTGAAACTACACCTAAAAATATGTTATGTTACATTAAATCAATATCTTAAAGCCCTGTCTCATAACGTCTCGGCATCTAGGATTGAGTTTTGTGATGGCTGCTTTTTCTTGGACTCAAACACCCCAGTGGATGTTGGACTCCAAGGAAGGAGGGCAGCCCTGCATCTTACCTACCCAAGCGAGCAGGGGACGCAGGCAGCGCAGAGGCCAGTTTGTAGTGTGGACATCGCACTTGATGTGTGGTTGTCATGGTATCTACCGCCTTCCGCATGGTCACTACCATGTTGTGTGCATTGTCAACCACAGTAGGGTTCCTGTGGTTTGGTCTTTTGTTGGTCCCGGTGAGGCTTTTCCCCCGTGTGCCCGTGACAAAGCTTTTCTCTTATTCTTGCGAGATCTTGTGACACTGGTCACACCCCTAGTATGCAACCATATTTTGTAACTTGCATGGGAATGGATGCCAAAAACCTTATTACAAGGTATTAAAAGTATGTGATTTATTTTCAATAAAAAAGAACTGAATTAGAATGAAATAGGATGCATGTAATTTTCGGGCTATAGAGCACACCCACTTCATTTTTGGACAAAACAAATTATTATTATGATTGTATTATTGCCCCAGGGTGTACCCCGACTTCCACCCGAATGCAGCTGAGATAGGCTCCAGCACCCCCCGCGACCCCAAAAAGGGACAAGCGGTAGGAAATGGATGGATGAATGGATTGTATTATTTTGTACATACACTATATTGCCAAAAGTATTTGGCCACCTGCCTTGAATCACATATGAACTTGAAGTGCCATCCTATTCCTAACCCATAGGGTTCAATATTATATCAGTCCACCTTTTGCAGCTATTACAGCTTCAACTCTTCTGGGAAGGCTGTCCACAAGGTTGCGGAGTGTGTTTATAGGAATTTTTCGACCATTCTTCCAAAGCACATTGGTGAGGTCCAACACTGATGTTGGTCAAGAAGGCCTGTCTCTCAGTCTCCGTTCTAATTCATCCCAAAGGTGTTCTATCGGGTTCAGGTCAGGACTCTGTGCAGGCCAGTCAAGTTAATCTACACCAGACTCTGTCATCCATGTCTTTATGGACCTTGCTTTGTGCACTGGTGCACAGTCATGTTGGAAGAGGAAGGGGCCCTTTCCAAATTGTTCTCACAAGGTTGGGAGCATGGAATTGTCCAAAATGTTTTGGTATCCTGAAGCATTCAAAGTTCCTTTCACTGGAACTAAGAGGCCAAGCCCAACTCCTAAAAAACAACCCCCACACCATAATTCCTCTGCTGACTCCTCTCTGTCAGTTTACGTGGCCTACCACTTCGTGGCTGAGTTGCTGTTGTTCCCAAACTCTTCCATTTTCTTTTAATGAAGCCGACAGTTGACTTTGGAATATTTAGGAGCGAGGAAATTTCACGACTGGATTTGTTGCACAGGTGGCATCCTGTGACTGTTCCACGCTGGAAATCACTGAGCTCCTGAGAGCGGACCATTCTTTCACAAATGTTTGTAGAAACAGTCTCTATACCTAAGTGCTTGATTTTATACACCTGTGGCCGAGCCAAGTGATTAAGACATCTGATTCTGATCATTTGGATGGGTGGCCAAATACTTTTGGCAATATAGTGTATTACTCTGCAGGTGTACGGCACTAAACTCCTGCAGCAAGACCCCACAGTTTGCATTGTGGTACACTTACATATCCAGCTTATAGTTTATCTTTGAAAGTTATGAATTAATATTTAGGTCACAAGGTGTAAATGGAGTTTCCATCAGTGTGTGAATGTGTGTGTGTGAATGGGTGAATGTGGAAAATAGTATTAAAGCGCTTTGAGTTCCTTAAAAAGGTAGAAAAGCGCTATACAAGTACGACCCATTTACCATTTACACCTTGGTTTTTGGATGTGTTTTTAGAGGGTTCTATGGGCGCAATAGAGTACTCCCATTAGCTACATTGTTAGACACCTCGTACTTGCTGTATATTACGAATTAGAATTAGTTATAAAAAAAGAAAGGCGTATGTGTTCTCGTCTTATCGTCATCTCTTTAAGTTACATTGTTATTGTTAACCTGCAACATGTCCCTCCTGTTGTTCAGTCTATATTTGCAGACACTTTGTTAGGTACACCTGCACATTCCATCAAGTTTCAATACAAGAACTGTATAAAAAAGGATACATTTACTTAAAATGTGTTAATCATAGATAGTGGTGTATAAATGTACTGCATCATACAGAGAACTGTTTCTAATATTGCGTTTATACCTTATTTAGTTCTTTTAAAGGGTGGACGTATTAGAAACTTCTTCAGTATAATCAGTGTACAGTAGGGGTGTGGGAAAAAATCGATTTCGAATCGCGATTCTCACGTTATGCGATTCAGAATCAATTCTCATTTTTTAAAAATCGATTTTTTAAAATGTATTTATTTATTTTTAATTTATATATTTTTTTTAATTAATCAATCCAACAAAACAATACACAGCAATACCATAACAATGCAATCCAATGCTAAAACCAAACTCAACCCAGCAACACTCAGAACTGCAATAAACAGAGCAATTGAGAGGAGACACAAACACGACACAGAACAAACCAAAAATAGTGAAACAAAAATGAATATTATCAACAACAGTATCAATATTAGTTACAATTTCAACATAGCAGTGATTCAAAATCCCTCATTGACATTATCATTAGACATGTGTAAAAACAATAAAAAAATGAACAATAGTGTCACAGTGGCTTACACTTGCATCGCATCTCATAAGCTTGACAACACACTGTGTCCAATATTTTCACAAAGATAAAATAAGTCATATTTTTGGTTCATTTAATAGTTAAAACAAATTTACATTATTGCAATAAAACATTGTCCTTTACAATTATAAAAGCTTTTTACAAAAATCTACTACTCTGCTTGCATGTCAGCAGACTGGGGTAGATTCTACTGAAATCCTATGTATTGAATGAATAGAGAATCGCTTTGGAATCGAGAATCGTGTTGAATTGAAAAAAAAAACATCGATTTTGAATCGAATCGTGACCCCAAGAATCGATATTGAATTGAATCGTGGGACACCCAAAGATTCACAGCCCTAGTGTACAGTATTTCTAAAAAAAAATACTGGATCATCATGCTTACATACTGTACATTACCTTTTGCATTATATTAATTTATATTAATATATATGTTGTCTACCTTGTACTTTTTTTTTAATGTCATTGCCTGAAATAAATGAATAAATGAAATGAACGAATTAAATATTTGCTATACCCTTATAGTAAAAGCATGTAATGTGGATTTTTTTGTCTTCATTTCTTTTAATTAATTCATTAAATATTTTATTTTGCCATTGTATTTTGCAGTGGTATAGAATTGCACTGAAAAACCGCCTCTATAACCAATTCTACACCCAGGGGCGCCGCTAAGGATTTTGGGCCCCATGAAAAGAATCTTTACAGGGCCCCCAACTGTCATTATTTTTTCTGTATTATAATTTCATCATCATTAGGGGCCTCTCTGGGCCCCCCTCCATCATGGGCCCCTAGAATCCGTCTCCTTTACCCCCCCCCCCCCTTTTCGGCGCCCCTGTCTACACCACAACAAACCACAATAATGAATGAATGTCAGTTCAGTTCAGTTTCAGTTTATTTTGAACATGCATACAATACAATGTAATGCATCACACAATTCCAGTTGTTTCATTACAGCACGTCCGAAAAGGAGTAGGAAGAAGCAGAGCTTATTTAATCCTACCCCTTTTCATACCATAGATAGATAGATAGATAGATAGATAGATAGTACATTATTGATTCCTTCAGGAGAGTTCCCTTAGGAAAATTTAAATTCCAGCAGCAGTGTACAGAATGTCGCCCGGAAAAGGGTGGAGTGCCATCTCCGGGTTGCGGAGGAGACCCTGCCCCAAGTGGAGGAGTTCAAGTACCTCGGAGTCTTGTTCACGAGTGAGGGAAGAGTGGATCGTGAGATCGACAGGCGGATCGGTGCGGCGTCTTCAGTAATGCGGACGCTGTATCGGTCCGTTGTGGTGAAGAAGAAGGAGCTGAGCCGGAAGGCAAAGCTCTCAATTTACCGGTCGATCTACGTTCCCATCCTCACCTATGGTCATGAGCTTTGGGTTATGACCGAAAGGACAAGATCACGGGTACAAGCGGCCGAAATGAGTTTCCTCCGCCGCTGCTCCTCCACATCGAGAGGAGCCAGATGAGGTGGTTCGGGCATCTGTTCAGGATGCCACCCGAACGCCTCCCTTGGGAGGTGTTTAGGGCACATCCGACCGGTAGGAGGCCACGGGGAAGACCCAGGACATGTTGGGAAGACTATGTCTCCCGGCTGGCCTGGGAACGCCTCGGGATTCCCCCGGGAAGAGCTGGACGAAGTGGCTGGGGAGAGGGAAGTCTGGGCTTCCCTGCTTAGGCTGCTGCCCCCGCGACCCGACCTCGGATAAGCGGAAGAAGATGGATGGATGGATGGAGTGTACAGAATTGAGAACAAATTTAAAAAGTAAAAAGTAAATAATGGGGGTATAAATGGAAATAAAATAGAAAATATAACAATAAGAATAAAAATAAAAAGCAACAATAAGAATACAAATATAACAGTAAAAATAAGAATATAACAGAAACTAGGCAGTAGTGACTACGTTATGAAAATGTATTGCATTTAAAAAAAATGTTTTATTGTTTTGCATCCCCTGTCATCCCAGTACCCCCCCCCCCCCCCCCCCCCCCCCTCCATAGCTATTGTATCCACTTTCCTTGTTCTCTGTAACAGAACAGTGAACAAATAAATAATAAATAAATAATTTACCATAGTAAGCATGCAAATATTAAATACATAATCTTTTTAAAAGCAGAGTTTTTGATATCAGGTGTACCTAATTGAGTGGCCACGCCTATGTCTCCGACTTTTAGGGTTTAGGTCGACACTGTATCAGTTTATTAGGTGTGTGGTGCAAGTGGTCACGTCGCCTCCATTGTAGCTTAAAGGTGCTAAGTGATCGATACGCCGATCAATATGCGTCATTGTCGCTGAGAACTGCGAGTGGTGTTAGTTTCCCTGCAGCTTATTCGGAGTAAAAGAATGGCGGGGCCAAAGTGTCCATCCCGGGATCTACCGTCCATGCCCCCTTTCCGTCTTCCTCCCTCTTCGCGTCACCATGACAACAGCCGTGGATGGTAGATGAGGAGGTGGAGGGAGGGAGGGGGGGCATGCGGAGCTTAGACAGGTGTTGTTGCGCTTTGCGGATGGTCCGTCCGACTGCTGTAACAGGCAGGATGGAAGCCGGCAGAACAGCTCCACAGCCTCTCGGTGTAGTTTGACGTGCATGTGGCGAGCTCGCATCTCCACGCAAGGAATTTGATACAGGCGGGGAAGCAGGAGATCGCCGCAATGGTGCATCACTCAGGCTCCATCCAGTCCTTCAAGCAGCAGAAAGGTGGGTTGGCAGTGTGGCCAATGTGCGTCCTTTGCAGATTTATAGAGTTTTTTTTTTGTTTTTTTGGATACTTTTTCCACTCTTCTGTGCTGGTTGTTGAACATAAACTTGAAAAGGCTCCATTTATGGAATGCTCCTACACTAGTTGGTTTTATTTGTACAGTTAACACATCATTTTACCATTCCAGTCGGTACATTGTTGCATGCCATACTCACGAAAACGCATGACCTTTTGTGCACAATGCAATCAGTGCAAACAAAAGCCCGCAGGACAGCATAATCCTCGAAGAGCTCATCATTGTGAGTTACATTTCTCTGAGGCACACATGAGCTATTTTTATATATTCATTTAACAATGAAGTTTTTTTTTTCTCTCTCTCTCTCTCTTCTAACAAAGTCAACAGATCTCTGAAACGAATGAATGAAATTAGTTTATTTCGGTCATATTTCAACCTGTTTTGAGCCAGGGCACATTTTTTGCGTTGAAAAAATCCGGAGGCACACCACCAGCAGGAATCATTAAAAAAATGAAACTCAGTTGACAGTAAAAAGTCGTTGTCGCAATTGTTGGATATGAATTTAAACCATAACCAAGCATGCATCACTATAGCTCTTGTCTCAAAGTAGGTGTACTGTCACGACCTGTCACACTACGCCGTGACTTATTTTGAGTTTTTTGCTCTTTTCCTTATGTAGTGTTTTAGTTCTTGTCTTGCGCTCCTATTAGGGTGTTTTTTTCTCTTTTTTTGGTATTTTTCCTGGAGCAGTTTCATGTCTTCCTTTGAGCGATATTTCCCGCATCTACTTTGTTTTAGCAATCAAGAATATTTCAGTTGTTTTTATCCTTCTTTGTGGGGACATTGTTGATTGTCATGTCATGTTCGGACGGCGTCTTTGCTCCACAGTAAGTCTTTGCTGTCGTCCAGCATTCTGTTTTTCTTTACTTTGTAGCCAGTTCAGTTTTAGTTTCGTTCTGCATAGCCTTCCCTAAGCTTCAATGCGTTTTTTTAGCCTTTTGTTTATTTTTGGTTTAAGCATTAGATATCTTTTTACCTGCACACTGCCTCCCGCTGTTTCCGACATCTACAAAGCAATTAACTACCGGCTGCCACCTACTGATATGGAAAAGTATTACACGGTTACTCTGCCGAGCTCTAGACAGCACCGACACTCAACAACAACACATAATTTGAAGACTATAATTACTGGTTTGCAAAAAATATCTTTAATCCAAATAGGTGAAACTAGATAATCTCCCACGACACACCAGACTGTATCTCACGGCACACTAGTGTGCCGTGGCACAGTGGTTGAAAAAGACTGATATAATCAACCATTTTGTGTGATCAATTTATCAGCACAGATTATACATATTAACAATCATACACATACACACACACACAAAGAAAAAGAATAACCGAAAAAGGAATAGCCTTGAAGCCAAGGCTTATATTGAACTATCCTATACATTCACTGAAAATTAGATTGCCTGGAATATCAACGTTCAAAAAAATCAATGGGATGAAAGTAATCGTTGCTATATTTTATAATTTTCCATTATTTCACCTTTCAAGGCTTTCTTAAACCTTAACAAAGAACGACATGTCTTCAACTCATCACTGAGCTTGTTCCACCATTTAACTCCTAAAACTGAAATACATTTGTATTTTATATTCCTTCTTACTTTACATATTTCAAAAATCAATACCCCCCGTAAATTATAGTTTTCTCCTCTTAATTTAAATAACCTAAGAATACAAGCAGGAAGGCTGTTGTTACTCAAAACATAATTTCCATTGTTTTTAAAAACACAATATCGGAAAATTTTAACACATTAGAACTTATGAATAATGGATTGGTAGGTTCATAGTAGCATGCTTTGTGTATTATTTTAATTACCCTTTTTGGAAGTTTAATTATTGGGTCTATGTTTGTTTTATAAACATTTCTCCAAACTTCCACACAATGTGTTAGATATGGAAAAATAAAATAATAATGCTTATTCAGCATGTGTCTTACTTTATAAAACATAGCAATGGATTTGGATATTTTTCCCAATGATTTTAATTACATGAAAATAGCGTGGAGAAGACTTAGAATCTGAAAATCCTGCTTGATATTTTTCAGTGCTAGAACCCATATTTATAATAATCTGTGTCCTATTAAAAAATATTAAAAATTATTTTAAAATGGTCCAAGCATTTGTCTCAATAAGGACAATAACGTGTGCTTTATTTGAAATGAAATAAAATTTCGACAAAATAACAGCCCCTGTCCCGATCTCATGATAGTTTGAGCTGAAGTGCACTTGCAATCATAATAATAATAATTAGCTTCATTGTCTCCGAGGAGAAATTTGTCTTGGACATCAAGACACAGCGTTTTACATACATATATACATACATACATACAGTTCATCTGACAATACAGTGACGACAGTGAACAGTGCGCAGGTATATCAGTTAGTTACGAGATCACACATTACACTCCCCCTGTATTGCACACCTCCCGTATTGCACTATCCCAATATTGCACTCCTTATTATTGCATCCGGTTATTACAATAGTTTTCCGTTGTTAAGTGCTTTGATTGCCAGTGGGACAAAGGAAAATCTATACCTGTTGAGTTTGTATGTTGCTGTTCATGCTGTGCTTAAAGGTCAGTTCCAAATATTGAACTTTAATAACAAGAAAAGCTTGTAGAAATGGCCGTAAAAGGTTCCCGTCATGCTTTTCACCACATATTACTTTGCAGGTGTACGGCACTAAAGTCCTGCAGCAAGACCACACAATTCGCACTGTGTTACACCTAGATATCCTGCATATAGTTTATCATTAAAAGTGATGAATTAGTCATTGAGAAATGAAGGGAAACATAAAAAAATGTACTGTTAACAAAAAAATTCAATATCTTGCATCATACTGTAAATTCTGGTTTGCTGTGAATTATAAATTACAGTCAATTGTTATAATTCTACAGTAAATTTTGATTACAGTATTTTACTATGAAACATACTGTAATGCTGTGAAATCCTGCTATTTGTTTTTCAGTGTATTCTTCTGACATACATTTTATGGAACTAGATCTATAGTCCATGCAATTATGGAATGGATTAACCAAAGAAATCAAACAAAGACTTAGACTTAGACTTAGACTTACACTTCCTTTTTATTGTCATTCAAATTTGAACTTTACAGCACAGATAAGAACGAAATTTCGTTACATAAGCTCATGGTAGTGCAGGATAAAAAAGCAATAAGGTGCATATATAAATAATAAATATATATGAATTATAATAAAAATATGTACATATAAAATAAATAAATATATATAAATAAATAAATAGATTACTGTACAGATAAATATATTGCACTTTTTCACATGCGTCCACGTTTATGGATGTATGTTATATTGTCTTTTTTATTCCAGCGAGTTAATCCATTTTGGGGAGAGTTGAGGGGATAATTTCATTTAATTATGATGCGTTCAAGAGTCTTACGGCCTGAGGGAAGAAGCTGTTACAGAACCTAGAGGTTCTGCTTCGGAGGCGGAACCTCAAAGCACCAATACGATTCAGTTTAAGAGACTGTTCAAACTACAAGTGTTCACAAAGTACAAAAAACAAGAATTATGATGAACATCTTGAACATTTTTTTTTTTTCCCTTTTAAATTTTTTTTTTTTTTAATATTATTTTATTGAGACAAAGATTATTTATGTATTTGATATTTGTATGCTTACTATGGTATATTATTTATTTATTATTTATTTGTTCACTGTTCTGTTACAGAGAACAGGGGAATTGGATAACATTGCTGTTGTATGAAAAGGGGTAGGATTAAATAAGCTCAGCTTCTTCCTACTCCTTTTCGGAGGTGCTGTAATGACACAACTGGAATTGTGTGATACATTACACTGTATCGTATGGATGTTCCAAATAAACTGAAACTGAACTGAACTGGGGCAGGGGTTAGTACATGTGCCTCACAGTATGAAGATCCTGGGTTCGATCCTGGGCTCGGGATCTTCCTGTGTGGAGTTTGCATGTTCTCCCCGTGACTGCATGGGTTCCCTCCGGGTACCCCGGCTTCCTCCCACCTCCAAAGACATGCACCTGGGGATAGGTTGATTGGCAACACTAAATGGGCCCTAGTGTGTGAATGTGACTGTGAATGTTGTCTGTCTATCTGTGTTGGCCCTGCGATGAGATGGCGACTTGTCCAGGGTGTACCCTGCCTTCCGCCCGAATGCAGCTGAGATAGGCTCCAGCACCCCCCACTACCCCAAAAGGGACAAGCGGTAGAAAATGAATGTATGGATGGATGAACTGAACTGAACTTGCATGATCCTACATCAAAGCACTCTCTTTAGCGGATGCAATCATGTATAATAATTATACACAATTAAATACAAACCCTGTTTCCATATGAGTTGGGAAATTGTGTTAGATGTAAATATAAACGGAATACAATGATTTGCAAATCCTTTTCAATCCATATTCAATTGAATGCACTACGAAGACAAGATATTTGATGTTCAAACTCATAAACTTTATTTATTTTTTGCAAATAATAATTAACTTAGAATTTCATGGCTGCAACACGTGCCAAAGTAGTTGGGAAAGGGCATGTTCACCACTGTGTTACATCACCTTTTCTTTTAACAACACTCAATAAACGATTGGGAACTGAGGAAACTAATTGTTGAAGCTTTGAAAGTGAAATTCTTTCCCATTCTTGTTTTATGAAGAGCTTCAGTCGTTCAACAGTCCGGGGTCTCCGCTGTCGTATTTTACGCTTCATAATGCGCCACACATTTTCAATGGGAGACAGGTCTGGACTGCAGGCGAGCCAGGAAAGTACCCGCGCTCTTTTTTTACGAAGCCACGCTGCTGTAACACGTGCTGAATGTGACTTGGCATTGTCTTGCTGAAATAAGCAGGGGCGTCCATGAAAAAGACGTAGATGGCAGCATATGTTGTTCCAAAACCTGTATGTACCTTTCAGCATTAATGGTGCCTTCACAGATGTGTAAGTTACCCATGCCTTGGGCACTAATGCACCCCAATACCATCACAGATGCTGGCTTTTGAACTTTGCGTCAATAACAGTCTGGATGGTTCGCTTCCCCTTTGGTCCGGATGACACGATGTCGAATATTTCCAAAAACAATTTGAAATGTGGACTCGTAAGACTGCAGAACACTTTTCCACTTTGCACGGGCCCAGAGAAGCCGGCTGCGTTTCTGGATGTTGTTGATAAATGGCTTTCGCTTTGCGTAGTAGAGCTTTAACTTGAACTTACAGATGTAGCGATGAACTGTATTTAGTGACAGTGGTTTTCTAAAGTGTTCCTGAGCCCATGTGGTGATATCCTTTAGAGATTGATGTCGGTTTTTGATACAGTGCCGTCTGAGGGATCGAAGGTCACGGTCATTCAATGTTGGTTTCCGGCCATGCCGCTTACGATTTCTCCAGATTCTCTGAACCTTTTGATGATATTATGGACCGTAGATGTTGAAATCCCTAAATTTCTTGCAATTGCACTTTGAGAGACGTTGTTCTTAAACTGTTTGACTATTTTCTCACGCAGTTGTGGACAAAGGGGTGTACCTCGCCCCATCCTTTCTTGTGAAAGACTGAGCATTTTTTGGGAAGCTGTTTTTATACCCAATCATGGCACCCACCTGTTCCCAATTAGCCTGCACACCTGTGGGATGTTCCAAATAAGTGTTTGATGAGCATTCCTCAACTTTATCAGTATTTATTGCCACCTTTCTCAACTTCTTTGTCACGTGTTGCTGGCATCAAATTCTAAAGTTAATGATTATTTGCAAAAAAATAAATGTTTATCAGTTTGAACATCAAATATGTTGTCTTTGTAGCATATTCAACTGAATATGTGTTGACAGTGATTTGCAAATCATTGTATTCCGTTTATATTTACATCTAACACAATTTCCCAACTCATATGGAAACGGGCTTTGTAGATACAATCAACTATTAATACTTAATGCTTTATTTTGGAAGGCAAGGTCTGACACACATTTTTGAGTCATTAAAAACAGGAGACAGTACAGGACTTGATGAGTTAAAAGCTAACTCGGACCTCTGATGGCCCCTCTCAATAGTTGAGTGCTAAGTGCCCGATTAAATCAATGACCAAATAATTTTAGCTCACAGCTAAGTAGATGTCAGATATGCTGCACTCACACCGAGGCATAAACAACATCACATCAGGGCATTTAAGGGCCTCCTGCAGAAAATTCTACAGCAAATATGATTTTATTTCCTTTAATAGAGCTCCACCATCACTATAGTTAAGTTAAGTTAAAGTTAAAGTACCAATGGTTGTCATACACACACTATGTTTGGTGAAATTTGTCCTCTGCATTTGACCCATCCCCTTGTTCACATTGTCATAATGCTTTACAGTCATTAAAATAAGGTTACACAGCCCAGATGAAGAACATCATGTAACATTACTAACAAGGACCGCTTGCCTAATAGTTGTGACCTTTGCTTGTTAAATTGTAGAAATGTTCATTTCAAAAAGCAAGGGTTATTCATACTTAGTATGAAGAACTAAAAAGACACTTTAACCACTAGTGGCCTAGTGGTTAGAGTGTCCGCCCTGAGATCGGTAGGTTGTGAGTTCAAACCCTGGCCGAGTCATACCAAAGACTATAAAAATGGAACCCATTACCTCCCTGCTTGGCACTCAGCATCAAGGGTTGGAATTGGGGGTTAAATCACCAAAAAAAATTCCCGGGCGCGGCACTGCTACCGCTCCCCTCACCCCACAGGGGGTGAATAGGGCGATGGGTCAAATGCAGAAGACAAATTTCACCACACCTAGTGTGTGTGTGACAATCATTGGTACTTTAACTTTAACTTTTTAACTTAGTATTAAAACATGTTTGTGACTGACTTAGACTTAGAATTCCTTTTATTGTCATTCAAATTTGAACTTTACAGTACAGATAAGAACAAAATTTTGTTGCATTAGCTCTTTGTAGTGCAGGATAAAAGAGCAATAAGGTGCAGATATAAATAAATAGATTACTGTACAGATAAATATATTGCACTTTTGCATATGCATCCACGTTTATGGATGTATGTTATATTGTCTTTATATTCCAGCGAGTTAATCTGTTTTTGTGGGGGAATTGAGGGGATTATTATGATGCGTTCAAGAGTCTTATGGCCTGCGGGAAGAAGCTGTTACAGAACCTGGAGGTTCTGCTACGGAGGCTGCGGAACCTCTTTCTACAGTCCAGCAGTGAAAACAGTCCTTGGTGGGAGCGGGAGGAGTCTCTGCAGATTTTCCGAGCCCTGGTCAGGCAGAGGCTTTTTGCGTTTACCAGGATAGGAGGAAGAGGAGTCCTGATGATCTTTTCCGCCGTCCTCACCACTCTCTGCAGAGACTTCCAGTCTGAGACATTGCAGGCTCCAGTCCAGACAGAGATGCAATTGGTCAGTAGGCTCTCTGTAGTGCCTCTGTACAATGTGGTGAGAATGGGGGGAGGGAGCTGTGCTCTTTTAGATATATAGATAGATAGATATATAGATAGATAGATAGTACTTTATTGATTCCTTCAGGAGAGTTCCCTCAGGAAAATTTAAATTCCAGCAGCAGTGTACAGAATTGAGATCGAATTTAAAAAGTAAAAAGTAAATAATCATCCGACGCAAAAAGTGCATGCGCTGCTGAGCTCTTTTTACAAGACCTCCGGTGTGTAGAGACCAGGTCATATTGTCAGTTTTCTGCACCCCCAGGAACTTGGTGCTGCTTACGATCTCCACTGTGACTGCGACGGGTATATCCATCCATCCATCCATTTTCTACCGCTTGTCCCATTTGGGGTCGCGGGGGGTGCTGGAGCCTATCTCAGCTGCATTCGGGCGGAAGGTGGTGTACACCCTGGACAAGTCACCACCTCGATACAGGGCCAACACAGAGAGACAGACAACTTTCACACTCACATTCACACACTAGGGCCAATTTAGTGTTGCCAATCAACCTATCCCCAGGTGCACGTATTTGGAGGTGGGAGGAAGCCGGAGTACCCGGAGGGAACCCACGCAGTCACGGGGAGAACATGCAAACTCCACACAGAAAGATCCCGAGCCTGGGATTGAACTCAGGACTACTCAGGACCTTCGTATTGTGAGGCACATGCACTAACCCCTGTTTCACCGTGCTGCCCGTGATTCAATTTGGGGGAGTCTGATTTGGCTTCCCACATCTACTCTCTAAAAACAATTTTATCTACACTCCAGAATATTTTACTAATAGTTTCGGGAGGATTTTTCTTCTGTACATGGGGGGGCGTGCCGTAGCTAAGTACCGTATTTTTCGGTGTATGAGTCGCACCGGAGTATAAGTCGCACCTGCCGAAGATGCATAATAAAGAAGGAAAAAAACATTATGCAACTTTCATAAACTATGAAAAAAACTGCGACTTATAGTCCGAATAATACGGTAATAAAAGGCAACAATCCTTCCACACGTTCACATTCGGAAACTTTGTTACCACTTTCACTTGGTCTTTATAGTCAAGTTTGATGTCTTCTCGACGCTGTGCCAGACTTAAGGACCTCACTTAACTTTTTTTTACATTTTGCCTATTTTATGTGAGACAACCACATGTTTTTATTTTCTGTATGCATTCAAACTCGTAAATAAACGCAAAGTCAGCTAACGATGAAAGTAATGGGAGTCATTACGTCATATTGTGCCCATAAAGCATTCTACAAAAGCATCCAAAAACCTCCATCAACGCTTTTATATACCTGCTGTAAGTACATATGTAATGTGGTAAAAGGAACATTAATAATAACATGTATTATATATGTATTTAGGTCACTTTAAGCATACGGCAAGGCATTAAAGGGGAACTACACTTTTTTTGGAATTTTGCCTATCGTTCCTAATCATTATAAAAGACATGACGACGGATGGATTTAAAAAAAAAAAAGCATTCTAAATATTAAATAAACGTAAATAAAGTCTGCTTACAGCGAAGCCAATTGGAGCTCCACTATTCCGCCTATGAAACCCAATAAATAACCATTCAAAAAGCGCCAACAATACTCCATTCACATTTCGTGACTTGAATATTAACCAGGTATTAGTGATATTGTTATTATAAGCGCTAACACAGACAAACTATTTATAGCGCCGACGTGATCACTACCATGTGTCGCTATGTTTACATCATCGAGTGGTCTGCTGTTTCCTCACTTCCCTGCTTCCTGTAGGTTTATTATAGATCATAAATCATGCCTCTCATCTGAAAAGTAGATGACTGAGGAGATAATCAGACAAGTTGGTACACTTTGACAGCCATTTAGGACCTTGAGCTGCTGAGAACAACACGGAAAGCGCTTGTGTCCCCCCCCCCCCCCCACTATGTTTCTTTGCGAGGATTATGAGACATTTTTCATCTAAATGGGAATATATCAACATCCTAGCAGTCGGCATCCTTATGACAGCAGACATTGTACAATAAGTGATGTTTTATTATGTTTGTTGGCTCTCATGAAGTCTGCAGTGAGCAGAAAAATCAGTGATGAAAAAAAAGAAGCAAACCTTGTGATGTGTTTTTTTAAATTATTGCTCCACGTTTGCTTAAAATGATCAAAATATGTAAATATTAAATGTTGTTATAAATGTGCCCGTTACTACATTACATATATACTTACATCGTGTATATAAAAACATAATGGAAGTGTTTGGATGTTTTTTTAGGGTTTCCATAGGCACAATTGAACGGCTCCCTTAGGCTCCATTCTAAGCGCATTTTGATTGCATTTATTTAATATTTAGAATGCATTAAAAGAAATCCATCCGTCATGTCTTTCATAATGATTGTAAACAATAGGCAAAATTCCAAAAGAAGTGCAGTTCCCCTTTAAAGGGACTGTTTGCAACAGTTACACAGATGCTTAGGGGGCGCCAACTTTCCACTGTATTTTACACAGTATATCTCGCCCTCTTACGGCTTCTAATACGTAATTACGTACGTACATAACACGTGCATGCGCATTAGCTTTAGATGTTGTCAGCTAATAATAGCAATTTGAAAAATAATAGCAATTTGAAAACTTAAATGCATATTCTATCAAAACAACAGCATGACTGCAAATTGTTCGTTGCTTCTTTTGGACTGCTTTTGTATGTGTGCACGCACTCTCTGCGCATACGTGTTGATGAGACAGGGTGAGTGACAGCCGTAAACACCAATCACTTTATTCGGGCCGGTAAATTTTTTTATAACATAAACTTTGTAATTGTGAAAAATATAGACAATTGTTGTTGTGGCTCATTAAAGTTTGTCCAAGTCTAAGTCTAATTGTCAAACAAATGTGTTCTGTTAAACCCCTAATGGTAACGTAAGCGAGCCGGTGGTGTTCTTGTTATATTTTTTGCTTTGAAAAATGTTACTGTGAGGAAGTTGTAAATCGCGACTTTAATTCCTCAGATGCATCACAATGTTTGCTATTACCTTCAATAACAACAACTAATACTAATCATGGCAGACTTCCTGAGATAAAACGACGACTACTTTGGGACTAGATGATGATGCAGAACCTTATATTTTTGAGACTGAATATATGGAGGATGAGGTACACGTTTTAGAAGCTGAGTGATTGTCAGGTTCAAACACTGATGACATCTATTAAACAGACAAAGAAGCAAGGAATTAAACAGAGACATAATTCAATTTAGCTCAATTGAGGAGAAACGTCTGGGCTGTACTCTTGTACAGTCTCCCACAACGCTCTGACAAAAGATTGTATGCCTCCTCTTTTATTTGGACTTTCCCTGATTACATGGCAACAGCTGTTTCTAAAGGAAGGGGGTCGTAAACAGCCGCTGCCTTTGGTCACAAAGCAGTTCAAAGAAAAGGTGCCTGAAGAGGAGTCAGATCCTGCTTCCTCTCCGCTTTGTAGATCTCGGGTCAAGACAAAATCTTACTGTGGATTACAATACATCAAAGAAACCGACACCTGCATGTCACTTACCATCCTACACAGTGGAGTTTAACAAGCCTTTTGCTTGGTAGGATCAAAGACAGCTTTTATCTACTCCCTGGGAACTCATGGCAACACAAAGTGTTGTGATAACTTAGATACAATTATTCTGTCAGTGATGAGCAGATCCAGAAAGTAGCACTATTGCTAAGTGCTACACAAGAAATAGAAACATGATAAAACAATCATTAATGTACAATGTTTGCTCTCAGTGGGATGCATTTCATACCATCTCAGGGTTGAATGTCAAAGTTCACCAACTTCTCAGTTTACGGACACAACCTCCTATTACACAAGTGACAGCCATGATTTAGAATCTAGAATTAACTTTTACCAACTCAGAGGCGATGCAGCAGCTCACTGGCTCAGTCTCTCAATAGCTGCATAAGCTAAATACCTCTGTTAACACGGCACTGCTAAAAAAAAGTTCCTCTGTGTTAGCGCTTATAACACCAATATCGCTAATACTTAGTTAATATTCAGGTCAGGAGGTGTAAATGGAGTATTGTTGGTGGTTTGTGGATGTGTTTTTAGAGGGTTCTATGGGCACAATAGAGTACTCCTATTAGCTACATTGTTAGCCACCTCGTACTTGCTGTATATTACAAATTACAACTACGGTAATTATAAAAAAAGAAAGGCGTATGTGTTCTCGTCTTATCATCATCTCTGTAAGTTACATTGTTATTGTTAACCTGCAACATGTCCCTCCTGTTGTTCAGTCTATATTTGCAGACACTTTGTTAGGTACACCTGCACATTCCATCAAGTTTCAATACAAGAACTGTATAAAAAAAAAAAAATTTGCTTAAAATGTGATAAATATAGATAGTGGTGTAGAAATGCACTGCATCATACAGAGAACTGTTTCTAATAATGCGTTTAAACCTTATTTAGCTCTTTTAAACGGTGGACATATTATAAAACACCTTCAGTATAGTCAGTGTACAGTATTCCTAAAAAATACAAACTGCAAATAAGTCTTAATTAAATTAAGAAACTATATTTTGTAACATAACCTAAAAAAGAGTAAAGTATAGTACAGCGTAGTGTTGTCCCGATACCAATATTTTGGTACCGGTACCAAAATTATTTTGCTACTTTTCGGTACTTTTCGATACTTTTCTAAATAAAGGGGACTACAAAAAATTGCATTGTTGGCTTTATTTTAATAAAAAAATCTTAGGGTACATTAAACATATGTTTCTTATTGCAAATTTGTCCTTAAATAAAATAGTGAACATACAAGACAACTTGTCTTTTATTAGTAAATAAGCAAACAAAGGCTCCTAATTTAGTCTGCTGGCGTATGCAGTAACATATTCATACCTGCCAACTTTTGAAATCAGAAAAACCTAGTAGCCAGGGTCCAAGGGCCGCAGGCCCCGGTAGGTCCAGGACAAAGTCCTGGTGGAGGGTTCAGGGCTTCGCCCCCCGACGCAAAATGATTATTAGCATTCAGACAGGTTAAAATGTTGCTAAAACCATCACTTTTCTATCAGTCACAGTGACTTTTCAAAACAAAAATATTACAGCAAAAATCATATGGGTTGATTGGCATGTTTATTCTGTAAGCTAACTTCAATAGTTTGAAATTATTTTGACAGTCAATACCAGTTATCCTGTCAACCTTTCACAAGACTTCAATTTGTTAATTGAAAGTATAAACAGTATAAACACTTTTTACAGTAAACAAATGGTAAAACAGTACTAAACAATTCCATTTAAAAAAAAATTGGTGTCATTATTAACTTTCTGTCCAAGCTTGTATAATCTACTGCCTTGTTCAATTGTAAAAAATATTCTGTGCCTAAAATTCACATTTCTATCACAATTATCATACTGTAAACATGGTAAGCTAACTTCATTAAAATTAATAGTCCTGTCAATAGCATGGAATTACAATTCAAATGTAGTTTTTTTGTAAGCCTTTCAAAAGAATTCAAAATATGAAAAATTAATGAAAATTAATTTAAGCCATCAGACACTTGAAAAGTGGTACATCACATCTCTAATGTAATCATTTTAACTTTTCAACAGAAATAGCACTGCAAAAATATTAAGGACATACTTCTGTATTTTGGTAGTTATGCTGTCAACATTTAACAAGATTTCTTCAACTTGGACTTGAAAGCATAAATAGTATAAACACTTTTAACAGTATGTCGTGCTGTGAAATACAGCCGACAGGATTGCGCACCAAACACGAAGCAAGGCCAAAGCGCATGCATGGTGCAGGAGAACAAAGGACTTCTTTCATTTAAGGTTTGTGATAAACCATCAAACTCATACGTTAAAAGGACTCTATAGTAATATAAAGCAAATTTTTCTGGACATTATCATGCAAGAAAAGTTTATTTTTGGGACCGCGATCACCGCGTAATGATTTTTAAAGGTTGCATTACAAACATTTAACTGTCCCATGTGATCAGCCAGTGCGATTGGAAATCCATGCTCAATTATTGCCTCCGTAAATAGAACTTCGGCATTTATCACATCCAAAGAATCTGTTTGGGCGACGAAAAACGTTGAAAGTTTTCCACTTGTATCGCTAGCAACGGCATTAGACTTGTGTTTTTTTGTCCCAACGTGGTCTTTTACATCGCTAATTCCTCCGTGTCCGATCGAAAAATCTTGTCTGCACAAGGTGCAATTCGCGTAGTTTTCACCCTTTTTATTTTTTAATTAATGAAAAAACGTATTTTTTTATCACTGCAACCGTAACCCGGAATAGGTTGATGAAAACCGTACGAATTACGGGAAAACCGGAGTAGTTGGCAGGTATGCATATTGTGTCATTTGTCATTTCTATTATTTTGTCAAAATTATTAAGGACAAGTGGTAGAAAATGAATTATTAATCTACTTGGGGCAAGGTGACCGGTAGTACTTTTCAGAGGCGGTATAGTACCGAATATGATTCATTAGTATCGCGGTACTATACTAATACCGTATACCGTACAACCCTAGTACAGCTGTACCTCGGTTGTAATACAGCCCGGTTTTAGTATGATTAGGTTTTAGCCGAACGTTCTCACTAAAAGGATGTCCCGATTTTTGTGCAATTAAACACACTGATGATTCAGTGACGGTTGTTTATACTAAGTACGACTGCAAAATAACTCAAAGTTGCAGCATGAGTAATAGTCTAATCACAGTCTGTATAAAAAGAGAAAAACCTATACGTTCTTGTATTACATAGGGATTGTGAATGATAGGCCGCATTTGAAAAAAAATACAGTTCCCCTTTAACTATTCAATCTCTGCCGTGTTCATCAGTGTGGTTTAGCCTCTTGTTAAGATAAATATATTTGATTAACTTTTAAAGAATCATTGTAGCGGCTACAGTTCTACATCTTTGTGCCATTACTGACACCGAGTGAGCAGTCAGTATACAGCACTGCATACACAGTGGGTCAAACAAGCATTTAGTCAGTCACCAGTTGTGCAGGTTCTCCCACTTAAAAAGATGAGAGGCCTGTAATTTTCATCATAGGTATACCTCAACTATGAGAGACAAAATGAGAAGAAAAACAATCCAGAAAATCCCATTGTCTGATTTTTTAAAGAATTTATTTGCAAAGTATCGTGGAAAATAAGTATTTGGTTAACAACAAAAGTTCATCTCAATACTTTGTTGTATACCCTTTGTTGGTAATGTGAGAGGTCAAACGTTTTCTCTAAAGGTTTTCACACACTGTTGCTGGTATTTTTGCCCATTCCTCCATGCAGATCTCCTCTAGAGCAGTGATATTTTGGGGCTGTCGCTGAGCAACACAGACTTTCAACTCCCTCCAAAGATTTTCTATGGGGTTGAGATCTGGAGACTGGCAAGGCCACTCTAGGACCTTGAAATGCTTCTTAAGAAGCCACTCCTTTGTTGCCCGGGCGGTGTGTTTGGGATCATTGTCATGCTGAAAGACCCAGCCACGTTTCATCTTCAATGCCCTTGCTGATGGAAGGAGGTTTTCACTCAAAATCTCACGAGTCATTCTTTTCTTTAGACGGATCAGTCGTTCGCCCTGCGATGAGGTGGCGACTTGTCCAGGGTGTACCCCGCCTTCCGCCCGATTGTAGCTGAGATAGGCTCCAGCGCCCCCCGCGACCCCAAAGGGAATAAGCGGTAGAAAATGGATGGATGGATGGATCAGTCGTTCTTGTCCCTTTGCAGAAAAACAGCCCC
Source organism: Nerophis lumbriciformis (assembly GCF_033978685.3). NCBI lineage: Eukaryota > Metazoa > Chordata > Actinopteri > Syngnathiformes > Syngnathidae > Nerophis > Nerophis lumbriciformis. Next base: position 36,435,372 of record NC_084557.2, on the reverse strand, counting down.
AAAACATGATGTTTCTGCCTTCATGCTTCACAGTAGGTATGGTGTTCTTTGGATGCAACTCAGCATTCCTTCTCCTCCAAACACGACAAGTTGAGTTTTTACCAAAAATTTATATTTTGGTTTAATCTGACCACATGCCATTCTCCCAATACTCATCTGGATCATCCAAATGCTCTCTAGCAAACTTCAGACGGCCTGGACATGTACTGGCTTAAAACATCTGGCATTGCAGGATTTGAGTCCCTGTCGGCTTAGTGTGTTACTGATGGTAGCCTTTGTCACTTTGGTCTCAGCTCTCTGTAGGTCATTCATTAGGTCCCCCGTGTGATTCTGGGACTTTTGCTCACCGTTCTTGTGATCATTTTGACCCCACGGGTAAGATCTTGCGTGGAGACCCAGATCGAAGGAGATTATCAGTGGTCTTGTATGTCTTCCCTTTTCTAATAATTGCTTCCACTGTTGATTTCTTCACGCCAAGCTGCTTACCTATTGCAGATTCAGTCTTCCCAGCCTGGTGCAGGTCTACAATTTTGCTTCTGGTGTCCTTTGACAGCTCTTTGGTCTTGGCCATAGTGGAGTTTGTAGTGTGACTGAGGTTGTGGACAGGTGTCTTTTATACTGACCACGAGGCCAAACGAGTAGCATTAATACAGGTAAGGAGTGGAGGACAAAGGAGCTTCTTAAAGAAGAAGTTACAGGTCTGTGAAAGCCAGAAATCTTGCTTGTTTGTAGGTGACCAAATACTTATTTTACAGAGAAATTTACCAATTAATTAATAAAAAATCCTACAATAGGATTTCCTGGATTCTGTCCCCCCATTCTGTCTCTCATAGTTGAAGTGTACCTATGATGAAAATTACAGGCCTCTCCCATCTTTTTAAGTGGGAGACCTTGCACAATTGGTGGCTGACTAAATGCTTTTTTTCACCCCACTGGTAAGCATGTCTTTCTCTCTTAAAAAAACAATGCCATTGATTCGACTGATCGTCGTCTACGGACAAAATCTAGCAAATCAGATTGGACTATGAAAATATTTAGTCAAAGACAGCCCTAGTTTTAACATCATTGTTAGTTTAATCTTTTAGGAGACATTGATATTGTGCTTTTGAACATTATGGTTGTATGTTGTTTTTTTATAATTACATGAAGGGTAATTTAAGATGCAAGCAGGAAACTTTGCTTGGTTTAAACTGAAAAATAATGGAGTAACACAGAGTAAGAAAGGCAATATCTTTCACTATGCTGATGGTGAATATAAATTGTGATTCATCAGTTAAACCGTTGAAATCCACCCAAATGTATTTTAAAGCATAAGCAGATGGCTCTGAGTCATATTTGTGCCCAAATGTTGATTATGTTGCATAATGAAACCTAATGATTGCAGTAGAAATGTAATGTTATTATTTCATGATCAATGTCATGACAATCGCATTCATTGATGCGCAGAAAGATCCTTGCATTATATTTAAGATTATCAGATTATAATCCTATTTGAATGCAGTGTCATTATTTACTTAGAATGACATCCAATTAGGCACAGGTTCTTTTGTTTGTACTGTATATCTAGGCAGAGACTACAATCCCATATAAATATTTCTTTAAGTTTTTTTTCTACAAAACTTTTGAGATTGTTGTGCTATATATGTGCGAGATCCCTATTACGCAATCTATCTCACTCAATGTACCGAAACATTATCCTAGCATTAAGCTTTCTGCTTTTTTGCTGTGGTTAAATTGTTACACTTCAGCAGTCAAGATTTCTGATTTGATGTCACTCTGCCACGACAATAAAAGATACATTGGTGGGCCAGATTTTCTGCTCAAGTTTTTAAATTATTGCCGTGTGTAGAAGGAACAACATTATTTATTTTGAGTTACGTACAACACAGGTTGTGCAATAAAGCACCTGATGGACAAAAATAGCTGAGGTCAAAAGTCAGATAATTAGGTTCATGTTTCTAATGTCTGCAAACGTTCTGCAATGTATATATGTATATTTCCGACTATAAAGCGCACTTAAAATACTTTCATTTTCTCAAAAACGACAGTGGGCCTTATAACCCGGTGTGCCTAATGATGTACTTTCTAGTTGTGCTTACCGAACTGGAAGCAATTTTATTTGGTACATGGAGTAATGATAAGTCTGACCAGTAGATGCCAGTCATACATAAGAGATACGTGTGGAATGCAGAATGACGCCTGTTTAATAAATGACGCTAGCAACACCAAAAGTTTGATGTTTCATTGACAGTTCTTTGTCAGAATAGACTGGTCACATGATCTCAGTGATCCAACAGGAGAATACAGAGACAGCAAGTCTGATAAATATAGAGGAGCTAACCCATTTAAACATTTTAAAACACACAATGAAACCTTAAAATGGATCCTAAATTCAACAGGTAGCTAGGTAATATGTTCGTAATGCTTTTTCCCTGTGAAGTCCACAAAAATAAGGTAAAAAAACCCACAACCGACCGGCAACATTTTGAACCAGTTGCAGTCTGTAAATAGAAGACTGGTCAAGCCCAAAATTGCAGAGTGTGAGGTAATTAGCAGATGCAAAACCTTTTGAAACTGGATTGTGAGCTGGTATGGCTTCACCCTAGCAAGAGTTCTGAGCTGGAAAAAGCTTGTTTGTCAAATTTAAAAGAGCCATCAATAAAAACACCAAGGATTTTGACACAAGGGCGGCAATTGTCTAAGAGAGGGCCTAAAGCACTATTGACGCCAATGAGGTCTGTGTCCCCAAAATTCACAACTTCCGTTTTCTTTTCATTTAATTAAGATAATTGATAGACAACCCAATTTTTACATCATGTAGGCAGTTTCGCAAGACTTTGTATGAATCTGATTTTCTTCTTAAGGGAAGGTATATTTGAGGGAAGCCCTCAAAACCTGTGGTTACCCCAGCTGGTCGTTTGTGAATAGTGCATCCTGTTCCAGAAATAACAAGAACAGAGTGGATGATGAAGAAAAAGGTGACAGGCGCCAAAATATTGTCATCACATATGTATCAGGTCTATTTGGAAAACTCAGAAGAATTTTTCACCAACACAACATCCCAGTACACTTCAAACCAGGCAACAGCCCAACATAGAGACTGGTGCATCCTAAAGACCGGACACCCCACATTCACAAAAACAACCTGGTGTATGTTATCCATTGTAATGATGAATGCACTGATTCATATATTGGGAAAACAAAACAACCACTAAGCCGACGCATGGCACAGCAAAGATGGGCAAACTCTTCAGGCCAAGACTCAGCTGTCTACCTGCACCTCAGGGAGAAACCACACTCCTTTGAGAACTAAAATGTACAAATTCTGGACAGGGAGTACGGATAGTACAAAAGAGGAGTAAGAGAAGCCATAAATGTCAAGGTTGAAAAACCATCCCTGAACAGAGGAGCTGGTCTGCGACACCACCTGTCTCCCACATACAACACTGTTCTTTCAACCATTTCTAAAATACTTTGCAATTTAGCCTCCAACAAATAACAGGAGTTAGAAACATTCTGGTCACAGAGAGTGATTAGATTGCCATGTGTGCCATTTGTTTACAACTGAATGGAATGCTTACATTGGGGATTTTGCCTATTTTGGACTGGTAGTAGTCGATCCACATCGATCGTTCTGCCACACAATACCTCAATGCTAATGAGGGGAAAATACACTTCAACGACTGTCATTGGCTTTGACGGTTAGGATTGCTCGTTTGCATTAAAACAGTTGTTTTTTATCACTATGATAGGACAAAACCATGCTTGCCCAGGTACACCCTCCTGGGTTTGGAGTATAAATAATGCGGGTTTTGGCACCAGCCGCTGGACTAGATCTGACCAATCCAAGTCTTTGAGCACGAACTGATGAAGTCAACTCGGATGACCGGCGACACGTCTTCTAAGACAAACCAAACAGTCCAGTTGTGATCGATTGAATGCCCTGACATGACAATGACCTGGATGAATGAGAACATTCATAGACAACAATGAAAATAAATATTGTGCTTTTTAAAAATGAAACCTAGTGGCAACAAATACAGTCAGAACAAGACAGGACCTAAAATTTAACCTTGGGGCACTCCACAGCCAAGGGGGACTTGTTTGGATGCAAATGGCTGAAATGTAACAGACAAAGACGGTTGAAGTACGACTTAAACCAATGTTTTGCGGTGCCTTTAAGTCCTACACTTGTCTCTAGGCGGGACAAACACATTTTGTGGTCTACAGTGTCAAAAGCTGCAGTCAAATCTAAAAGCACAAGCATGGCTGAGCCACCTGATATTAAAAACCGATCATTACACTTGATTGATTGATTGATTGATTGAGACTTTTATTAGTAGGTTGCACAGTGAAGTACACATTCCTTACAATGGTAACACCCGAATAAGTTTTTCAACTTGTTTAAGTCGGGGTCCACTTAAATTGATTCATGATACAGATATATACTATCATATATACTATCATCATAATACAGTCATCACACAAGATAATCATCAGGGTGTATACATTGAATTATTTAAATTATTTACAATTCGGGGTGTGGAGGCGGGGGGGGGGGTAGGTTTGGTTGTTATCATCAGTCATCAACAATTGAGAACAGAGAAATGGATATTGAAACAGTGTAGGTCTGACTTGGTAGGATATGTACAGCAAGTAGTGGACATAGAGAGAGAGAGAGAGAGAGAGAGATCAGAAGGCATAAGAAAAGTATCTACATGTGTTTACATTTGATTATTAACAATCCGGGGAGGGTGTTAGTTTAGGGTTGAAGTTGCCTGGAGGTGTACTTTTATTATGGTTTTGAAGGAGGGTAGAGATGCCCTTTCTTTTATACCTGTTGGGAGTGCATTCCACATTGATGTGGCATAGAAAGAGAATGAGTTAAGACCTTTGTTAGATCGGAATCTGGGTTTAACGTGGTTAGTGGAGCTCCCCCTGGTGTTGTGGTTATGGCGGTCATTTACGTTAAGGAAGTAGTTTGACATGTACTTCGGTATCAGGGAGGTGTAGCAGATATTATAGACTAGGCTCAGTGCAAGTTGTTTTACTCTGTCCGACACCTTGAGCCAGCCCACTTTGGAGAAGTGGTTAGGAGTGAGGTGGGATCTGGGGTGGAGGTCTAGAAGTAATCTGACTAGTTTGTTCTGGGATGTTTGGAGTTTAGATTTGAGGGTTTTGGAGGAGCTAGGATACCAGGAGGTGCATGCGTAATCGAAAAAGGGTTGAACGAGAGTTCCCGCCAGAATCCTCATGGTGCTTTTGTTGACCAGAGAGGAGATTCTATAGAGAAATCTCGTTCGTTGGTTGACCTTTTTGATTACCTTGGTTGCCATTTTATCACAGGAAAGATTAGCCTCTAGAATGGAACCTAGGTAGGTGACCTCATCCTTCCTGGTGATAACAATGTCACCCACTTTTATAGTGAAGTCATGTTTAAAAGTCCACTGTCTGGGCTATGGGAGGATTTAAAATCAGACTGGATTTTTCCAGAAATATTGTTTGAGTCAATATGTGATTTCTGCTGGGCATAGACACTCCAGCATCTTAGAAAAGAATGGAAGTTTTGAAATGGGCTTGTAGTTCGACAGGACAGAAGGGTCTTGGTTGTGCTGTATTAAGAGATGCTGAACAGCAACATGTTTAAATGTGCCTGGAACACACCCAGAGGAAATAGAGGCATTTATCAATTTTAGAATGAAAGGCCCAACAGTGTCAACCACATATCTTAGGAGCCTTGCAGGGAGAATATCAACAGGACAGTCAGTGGGTTTTAAATTATTTGGGATAATTCAGACAGCAATATAGGTCTAAAGCCTTTAAGGACAGCTGGGTACACACAAGTATCAGATGGTGTTGGCCCCAAATAAAAAAGTAGTTACAGATCAACAGGCAGACATTTTTTCAATGGAAAAAAAAGAAAACTGATCACGCAAAAAGGCAGCTAGGATGACTCCAGTGGATTCAATTGGATTAATAATTATTACATTAAATAATCTGCCGTCTATGACTATTATTTGACAGAAGGTTGGACATGTATTTTGTTTTTGCAGACTTAACAGCTTTCTAATAATTAGATAAACAATCTTTAAAATATTTCAAGTCTGCTCTCCCTTAGAGCACAAGTGCAGTTATTTAGCCACGGTTTACCAGCAGGCTTAGACTGCCTCTTTGTGAAAGGAGCATCTATGTCTAAAATGTCACTGCAAGTTGAATAAAAGAGTGATGTCAGTTACTGTGCACTACACACTCTCTGCCTTTAAAAAAAGAAACATCAAATGCGGCAGAAAAAGAGACAATGCAGTAGATGCAATAATTGTGCACCATAAACTATGGGGCACGCACAAGTTGCTTTGGGGGCATGGCAGTGTGTGGTATCAAATAATACTGAACGTCACATATTTCCCTTACACAAACATTTAGACCACGGGATAAAACTAGGTCTGAAGTGTGCCCCTTCTTGTGCGTCGGGCCTGATACAGCCTGTGTGAGATTGAAACAATCTAAAACCGCTAAAAAGTCATTGACCAGAGGCTCAGTGCAGTGTTTCAACCTTTTTAAAGCAAGGCACATTTTTTTCATAAAAAAATACGGAGGCACACCACTAGCAGAAAACGTTAAAAAATGAAACTCCACCAGGTTGTCGTGTCTTATTTTGAGTTTGTTTGTGTTTTCTGTGTGTAGTTCTTGTCTTGCGCTGTTATTTTGGTGACCCTTCCTGTTTTGTTGGTGTTTTCCTGTAGCAGTTTCATGTCTTCCTTTGAGCACTATTCCCCGCACCTGCTTTATTTTAGCAAGCAAGACTATTTAAGTTGTGTGGATGCTATCCTTCCTTGTGTGGACTTTGAATGTCATGTCATGTACGGATGTACTTTGTGGACGCCGGAAGTTTTTGCTGTCGTCCAGCATTTTGTTTTTGTTTACTTTGTAGCCAGTTCAGTTTTACTTTTGTTTTGCATAGCCTTTGCCTTTTCCTGTCCCTTTTGTTCATTTTTGGTTTAAGCATTACATACCTTTTTACCTGCACGCTGCCTCCCGCTGTGGTCTGCATATTGGGATCACAACAAACCATCCTCGTCTCACTCGACACATTCCGACTTTTACAGAGCTAACTACCTGCTGCCACCTACTGACATGGAGTATTACGTGGTTACCCTGCCGAGTTGTACACAGCACAGACACCAAGCAACGGCACATTATTTGCAGATTATAATTATTGATTTGCAAAAAAAATTTTTGGACCAGTTGAAAAACACTGGCTTAGTGGGGCAGCACACATGAATGTTAAAATCACCAAAAATGAAAAAACAATTACACTTTAGGGCAATGTCTGCCACAAAGAATTTTCCTGAGGGACCTCTCCTGAAGGAATCAATAAAGTACTATCCATCTATCTATCTATCTATCTATCCATCTATCTATCTATCTATCTATCTATCTATCTATCTATCTATCTATCTATCTATCTATCTATCTATCTATCTATCTATCTATCTATCTATCTATCTATCTATCTGTCTATCTATCTATCTATCTATCTATCTATCTATCTATCTAAAGTCCTGAATTAAGTCTTTATTGGAGGGTGATAGATGAGCACAGAAAGCACACCTGGATTGGTTTTGAATTCAAGGAGCTGTAGCTCAAAACTACTGAACACCTTAGATCCGGCCTATTCAACTGGCGGACCACGGGCCATGTACGGCCCACCAAAGCCGAAAAACACCCAAATAGGCTTGATGAAACCATTCAAAACAGGGTTGCTCATGTATGCAGTACTCCTGCCACCCCACAGGGGGCAACAGCGAAGCATATGTGTCACAATGAAGCGGCAGTGGGTAAATAGAAGAAGATGGCAATATCGACCATGAAAAAAATCAAAATAAATCGCAAAAATATGATTTTTAACAGCGACCAGACAACAAATTATGAATGTATCTAAATTGCTGACTTTGTGATGTATTTTGTATTCGTGGTCGTGTTGTTTTTGGCTGTTTCACTCTGGCGATCGAAACTGGTTAAATACATTTAGCGCTGAATTTGACCAGCAGAGGATGATCAAGCTACACCTTAGGTTTAAATGTGTTAAACAAAATGAGTGCAATGCTTGCTGTGTGTATCAACCCTAAACATTCTATTTTATGTATGTAACATACTTAATGGACATTATTTATGTTAAAATAGCCAATTGACTTTATACTTTTGTAATGTTTATATTTTGAGTCTTACAAACCCTAAATAAAGGAATACGTATAAAGAAACAAAACTGAGGAAGAAAAACAATTTCAAAGAAGGAACATCAATCATCAACAAAACTTAGCTTCTGTTTCTTAATGCTGTTAACTAACTGTCTAGCTGCACACGCTAAAAACAAGTAGCGAGGGCAAAATAAAACATTTATTGACAGTGCCGTGTGAAAGCTGATGTAGGTTTTTTTGCGGTTTGAAAGCAGACTAAATGTGTCCATTTCAATATTTTAGATTTAATAAACAAGGAATTTGTATGTTCCCCATACTCAGTCTTGTAGATTATCCTAACTCATCTCTTCTGCAGTACTGATAGTGCATGAAGTTTACTTTTTACCCCCATATCTCTACACAGAGAACAGTACAGTACAGTATTCAGTATATTCTGAATTTTCATTCAGAATATATTTTGCATTATTTAATATTGACAATTGTTAATGTTCTGATAAAAACACTTACCTTGCTCAAGCAGCTCTTTATTAGGATATTGTCCTGTTTGTAAATGGCCATTAGTCCATAAACAGGTGTGTGTGTCCGTGCGTGTGCGTGCGCGTATGTTTAAACCTTAGTCTGCACAGTCCACAGCAGGCCACCCATGCTCTTATGCAATCAGGCAGATGGTTTTGTAGATGCAGACATTCATATGAGGACATTGGACTGATGACTATCCTCTAATTGTTATTTAAACAAACTACTGTAGGACATTAGCATTGCTTGTGTTTGTTAGATTATGGTTCTTTTCTTTATGTGCTACATTGCCAGGTAATGACTCAACAAAGAGCGTCTTTTTTTCTTCACAAGTGGGAAATCATCAGTTTTAACACTTTGCAGCTCAAAATAGTCACAAATCACAACTGCTTATGGAGAGTGCAGGAACAATAATGCAAACGAGTTTTCCATCCAGTTTGCATTTAACCACATCATTTCATGAAAATCACAAACAATGCTAGCTTTAAAGGGGAACTTTACTTTTTTGGGAATTTTGCTTATCGTTCATAATCATTATGAGAGAGTTTTTAAAAAAATCATATCAATGTTTTATATACACACTGAAAGTATATATAGTTTATATGTATACTATGTATATATAAATATATATATATATATATGAACATTTACATATACTTTTGTATGTATGAAGTATATGTGTATGTATATATACTGTATATATATATGTTTATGTATATATATATATATATACATACATATATATATATATATATATATATATATATATATATATATATGCACAAACATATATGTATGTATGTATGTGTATAAATGTATATATATGTATGTATATATATATATATATATTTTTTTTTTTTTAATGTATGTATGTATATATGTATGTACATATATATGTGTATATATATATGTGTGTGTGTGTGTGTGTGTGTGTGTGTGTATATATATGTGTATATATGTATATATATATATATATATATATATATATATATATATATATATATATATATATATATATATATATATATATATATCCATCCATCCATCCATCCATTTTCTACCGCTTATTCCCTTCGGGGTTGCGGGGGGTGCTGGAGCCTATCTCAGCTACAATCGGACGGAAGGCGGGGTACACCCTGGACAAGTCGCCACCTCATCACAGGGCCAACACAGTAAGACAGACAACATTCACACCCACATTATATATATTATATATGTATATATATATATATATATATATATATATATATATATATATATATATATATATATATATATATATATATATATATATATATATATATATATATATATATATACACACACACACACACACACACACACAAACGTGAGTGTGTATATATATATATATATATATATATACACACACACACACACACACACACACACAAACGTGAGTGTGTTGAAATCATGGCATACTTGGTAATAAACAACGAAGACGACCAATTTTGGACAAATGAGGATTCACAGCCTAAACTTTTTGAAGCTGAATATACGGAGGATGAACTGCTGCTTATAGAAGCAACCACGAAGAAAGGCTGGAACGTTGGAGCAGACGGAAGCCGAGAGAGTGAGGTTGGCGTAACCTGTTGCTGCAAATGTAGAGCTTGGAGCCAAGGTGTGCAGACATAAATGGAGTGGTTACCCAAACTAAACAGGAACAAAACTTCCCCGGCCAGCTGGACTAAACGCACAACTGTCCATCGAGTGAGTAACTATAATATTGATCATGATACATGCAGGACCTCATGCTATTGTTAGTACAACTACATACACTGTCGAGCTAGCTTTGTACAAACAAAACATGAAATGTGGGCTAATACATTACAGATGCTGCAATATGTTTGTTCATGTTTTCAGTCAGTACAGATTGGTGTCCTATCGCATTGTGGTTTGCATTACAAACTCAAAAGCCATTCAGCTGCTGACGCATATTGTAGCTTACCTTCTGCCGTAGCTGGCTTGCGGTTAATGTTGAGCATGCCGTCGCAAGACAATGTGTTACTGTGCTAGAAAAAGAGTTCCTCGGTGTTCGGTCTTACAATAACAATATCACTACAGCTTGGTTATTATACAGTTTACAAAACGTAAATTAAGTATTGTTGGTGGTTTTTGGATGCATTTTTAAAGTGACTTGGCGTCAGAATGGATCGCTCCCATTGGCTGCTTTGCCAGCCACTGAGAACGAGCCGATTATTACAAATTAGAATGCAAAAAAAAAAAAAATGTTGTCTTGTCTCATAAGCATTGTGAATAGGCAAAAAAAAAGAAAAAGTGCATTTCCCCTTTAAGATGATGACAAATAATAAGGTTTAGCCTAAAGGAACACGCTTAATCGGCTCAAATGATGCAATCCAGAGGTTGTGCCAGGGTTGTCTAATAGGGCCTGACCTGTTCTAAACCTCTGCTAAAAAGTGGCGTCCGCTCTGGGGTGCAATCACAGTCACACTGCATGTGGACCACTAATGACACCCACTTGTGTCTGTCTAGTGCAGGGGTGTCAAACTCAAATACAGAGTGGGCCAAAATTTAAAACTGAACAAAGCCGCGGGCCAAGGTTGAACAAATTCACCTTTTAATAGGGACCCACACAAGTTTTGCATTGAATATTGAACAAGCAAGGCTTATATAACTTTATAGTGACATGCAAAATCGAGTTTCAAATAATAATAATAATAATTAAAAAATATCAATGGCATATCAAATACAATTTAAATAAAAATGTAATGCCTCGTTTCTATTTGCAGCCTTCTGAGGTAAATATCAACATTAACTTTTTCCACAGGCTAATACATTTGAAAATAAAATAACAATGAATAAACCAACCATTCAGGACTTTAAACTGCTCAGTTTGCAACACACTGATCTAATCTGATATGCCCAAGCCAGATACCTGGCATCTTTTCTTGGATACTAGTTCATTAATGTCGGGGCTCAGGCTTTGAACTGAAGCAACCCTTATTATCGAACAAAGGTGTTCATCAGTCATTATATCTCGTATTCCACAGTCTTGGGGGTGTGCCTTACAAGCACTGCTTTTAATGTCCTCCACGAGCTGTCGTCATGTCTGCTTTTCATACATTCCAACAACGTGCTGGCCCGATCACAAAATATGTGCGACTTCTGTACGCACACACACGTAAATGCAATGCATATGTTACAGGTCCCGGCTTGGGTACCTGGTTACAGCTTATAGTTATCCTGCAATATGGACACAAGGATCACAAATTGAAACGTGTTGTCGCTTTCCCAAATTCCACAGGATTGTGTTTTTATTGAACCACAAAAATATATTCTGTCTCTTTCTTTTGTTTTTTTCCCATTGTCTTTTCAATGTTCATATTTTTATATTATCACAATAATAATCAATATCACAATCATTCTGTCATTATTCAAATTCACAATACATAACACATAACACCATTCTCATTTTACATAATTTGTTCTCTTCATCAATATCTCTCATTTTTATTTCCAGCATAATACTGTTTCTACAGTGTCCATATCATTGTAGTGTCACTACATAGCTTTGGCAAAGCCCACGTGTGAGTAGCTGCACCACTACAGTGCACACAGAAAGCAGACAGTGGCTAATGCTAACAACATTGGCAGAACTGGACCAATAAACAATATATATAGTCATAATACAAAAACGAACTCATATTGTACACCTTTAGGCTCATTGCACTTGTCACTTTTACAGAAGTGATTAGAAAAATATTAATAGAAAAATAAACTGCAGCAGCCCACTTTGCACTACATCACAATGTCCCAAAACGAACACCAACCGTCATCATCCTCACATCAAACTAAAGCTCAGTGACTGCACTTTATCACAAAATTATTTGTGTTTCAAATATAGCTGCTTTAAGGTAATTACTGACCTGCAATATGGACACAAGGATCACAATTTGAAACGTGTTGTCGCTTTCCCAAATTCCACAGGATTGTGAAGTAGGGATGTGCGTATCGATCCTGTGGTATCGATATATCGATACTCACACGCTACTCATTTGGCATCACTTTTCTGAAAAAAGTATCGATATAAACCAAAAAACGGCGTGTGGGGGGTGCAAGCATCACTTTCAGATGTTTTTGATTACTTACTTATAACTTACTATGTGCTGGGACACCCCTGTACCTGGCAGAGTATAAAGCTGGACCAGTCACGTCACAGGAGACAGCGAATGAGCGTCGTCAACGTGCAACACACACACAGCCAGCCGACAGCGATGCAGCCAGGCCACGAGGTCAGCACGGCCACGGATGCGGGAGCCGGAGGAATGGAAAAGCCAGAGACGCGATAATGGCAGACAAGAAACGAAGCGTGGTGTGGTGTTATTTTTCACCAGTAGACAAAACCACGGCACGGTGCGAACTGTGTGACAAACAAGTGCCACACAGCAGTAACACCAGCAATTTATTTAAACATATGAAGACCACACACCCTGAGAGCCACAGTGAGCTGGTAAAAAGACAGGCTCACGCTGCTGTGAAAGAACCTGCACCGCCACCCGCAGCCCGGCAGAAGACCCTGCACGAAAGTCTGCAAAAAAGCCAAGTGTATCCAGGTAGTGAAAATGTGTATATTTTTGTTTATCCATCCATCCATCCATTTTCTACCGCTTATTCCCTTTGGGGTCGCGGGGGGCGCTGGAGCCTATCTCAGCTACAATCGGGCGGAAGGCGGGGTACACCCTGGACAAGTCGCCACCTCATCGCAGGGCCAACACAGATAGACAGACAACATTCACACTCACATCCACACACTAGGGCCAATTTAGTGTTGCCAATCAACTTATCCCCAGGTGCATGTCTTTGGAAGTGGGAGGAAGCCGGAGTACCCGGAGGGAACCCACGCAGTCACGGGGAGGACATGCAAACTCCACACAGAAAGATCCCGAGCCCGGGATTGAACCCAAGACTACTCAGGACCTTCGTATTGTGAGGCAGATGCACTAACCCCTCTTCCACCAATTTATTTTACATATTTATGTTATTTATTTTAATTGTACTTTTATTATATATTGACCATAATAAATGTGGTATAAATGGTCTGTTTTTGTCTTGTGATTTGTCTTAAATAATAACAATAGTAATAATATTTTTGACTGACAAAAATTGCCAATAAGAAATTAATGGTATCGGTATCGGTATCGATGAAAATGCAAGAAAAAGTATCGGTATCGTATCGAATCCTAAAAATGTGGTATCGCCCATCCCTATTGTGAAGTTTGGGCGGAAGTATGTCAGTGTACAGGAGACTCCCACGGTGAAACAGACCTACACTGCCCCCTACTGTCAGTAGTTAGCTGTTGTTTAGACATCTGTTGAGATCCTAGTGTCACCATTACCTCTCATTCACATGAATATTGTTGAAACAAATTATAAAAATACACAATAACAACTTTTAACACACATACTTGGTTAACAGCGATACAGGTTACACTGAGGGTACCCGTATAAATAACTTTAACATTGTTAGAAATATGCGCCACACTGTGAATCCACACCAAACAAGAATGACAAACACATTTCGGGAGAATACCCGCACCGTGACACAACATAAATACAACAAAACAAATACCCAGAATCCCATGCAGCCCTAACTCTTCCGGGCTGCAATATACCCCCCCCCCCCCCTCCCTCCCGGGAGGGTTGGCAAGTATGAGAATTAGCGGTGAATGTGGTGTTACCGCGGTACCGCCGCTGAATATAATCGGCGGGCCAGCTCTTATGTTAATTTGATATCGCCTCAAGGGCCAAGTGAAATTACGCGGCGGGCCAAATTTGACCCATGGTCTAGTGGTATCAGTGATGTTACTTTGGAGGCGAATGGCTTGCTGCGCAGTTTGGGCCAGTATGGACCAGGGCATAGTGCCTTGGAAATATTGTTAAATGTATTTTTTAATGAACTCCACAAGTAGGCAGCAGCTACATTTGAAGTATTATGAGTGGTCAGTATCCAACAGCGTTTTTGTTTTAACTGTCATATGCTTTTGAATTGCGATTTTGCTACTCAGCTGTTTAAGTGAAACTTGTTGTCTTGGCATATTGTTGAACTCATCAGCGTTGTTAATGCTGGTTAAACAGTCTACTCTTTATCGCTAGTACAACTAGAGATGTTCCCATCAGGGCTTTATGCTGCCGATACGATCATCCATGAGTGAGATCGGCCAATACCAATACTGATCACATGTATTAACTCAACATGTTTCCCTGTACTTATGGGGAATGCTAATGACAGTTTAACAATATCAACACAATATTTAAACTAATTACTTATTTTATTTTATTACATACAATTGTTTGAGCAAAACAAAGTCAATTATACACAATAATTTAAAAAAAAGAAGGAAAAACTACTATATATTATCCGTTTAAATATTTTTGTTTTTGCTATCTGGCAGTACGGTGGGACAGGGGTTAGTACGTCTGCCTCACAATACGAAAGTCCTGGGTTCGATCCTGCGCTCGGGATCTTTCTGTATGGAGACTTTCTGTATGACTGCGTGGGTTCCCTCCGGGTACTCCGGCTTCCTCCCACCTCCAGAGACATGCACCTGGGGATAGGTTGATTGGCAACACTAAATTGGCCCTAGTGTGTGAATGTGAGTGTAAATGTTGTCTGTCTATCTGTGTCGGCCCTGTGATGAGGTGGCGACTTGTCCAGGGTGTACCACGCCTTCTGCCCGAATGCAGCTGAGATAGGCTCCAGCGACCCCCGCAACCACGAAAGGGACAAGTGGTAGAAAATGGATGGATGGATGGGTTTTTGCTCTCAAAGTCCTCTTCTGTCCAGCAAATTATTCCATGAGTTTGTAAATGTTAACAAAAACAAAGAAACTATTTTGAGGACATAGAAATATTGACCCAATCCCTCTAATATCAATCATATACTAAGGCTAACTACCCTTGATATCGACACCATCA
The DNA here is from genome assembly GCF_033978685.3 of Nerophis lumbriciformis. Classification (NCBI taxonomy): domain Eukaryota; kingdom Metazoa; phylum Chordata; class Actinopteri; order Syngnathiformes; family Syngnathidae; genus Nerophis; species Nerophis lumbriciformis. The sequence goes on along the minus strand of NC_084557.2, from coordinate 36,419,704 downwards.
ATTTATGGATCGATCCGTCTTCCTCTTACATCTTGTTTCCTGACTGTGACAATGCTCACACACCAACATTGGTTGTATTATTTTCTTTCTAGAGTCTTATTAATTGACTTTTTTTCTGTCAATTGCTGCCTACTTTCTGCACTACTTTCATGGTTCCATCTGCACTTTTTAAACTTTACTAAGCACTTATCTCTTGGTGTGGTTTAAAGCTAGCTTGGCGGTCAGTAGGGGTGTGGGAAAAAATCGATTCGAATTCGAAACACGATTCTCACGTTGTGCGATTCAGAATCGATTCTCATTTTAAAAAAATCGATTTTTATTTTAAATTTTTTTTTAAATATTTTTATTTTTAATTAATTAATCCAACAAAACAATACACAGCAATACCATAACAATGCAATCCAATTCCAAAACCAAACCCGACCCAGCAACACTCAGAACTGCAATAAACAGAGCAATTGAGAGGAGACACAAACACGACTTAGACCAATCCAAAAGTAGTGAAACATAAATGAATATTATCAACAACAGTATCAATATTAGTTACAATTTCAAAATAGCAGTGATTAAAAATCCCTCATTGACATTATCATTAGACATTTATAAAAAAAAGAAAAAAGAACAATAGTGTCACAGTGGCTTACACTTGCATCGTATCTCATAAGCTTGACAACACACTGTGTCCAATATTTTCACAAAGATAAAATAAGTCATATTTTTGGTTCATTTAATAGTTAAAACAAATTTACATTATTGCAATCAGTTGATAAAACATTGTCCTTTACAATTATAAAAGCTTTTTACAAAAATCTACTACTCTGCTTGCATGTCAGCAGACTGGGGTAGATCGTGCTGAAATCCTATGTATTGAATGAATAGAGAATCCTTTTGAATCTTGGCAAAAATCTTAGCCACACGATTATCAAATGTAATAGGAAAATTAATTCATACTGACCAAACTGGCTTCATGGAAGGTCGACAATCTTCAGACAATACAAGGAAATTGTTTAATGTTATTTACTATGCTAGAAGTCTCCCATATCCCACAGCAGTATGTACTGTTGATGCGGAGAAGGCATTCGACCGCATAAACTGGTCATTTATGTTTTGCACATTACGTAAATTTGGATTTGGAGATAATTTTATACAATGGATTAAGATGCTTTATACAAGGCCCATGACATCAGTCAAAACCAATAATCATATTTCAGAACCTTTTTCGTTAAAAAGAGGAGTAAAACAGGGATGTCCTGCATCTGGATTATTATTTAATTTGGTTATTGAACCCTTAGCTGCAAAAATAAGAAGTGAAAATAATATTCATGGTATAAAAATTGGCTCTCAGTATAATAAGCTATCGATGTATTGTGACGACATAATTCTCTACCTGTCACATGTTAACTCCTCTCTTCACTATATCATTAATGTCATCACTGAATATGGCTGTTTATCAGGGTATAAAGTCAATTGGGACAAATGTGAAATATTACCACTTAATAAACACTGCAAGAAATCACAAGTTCAGAACTCCAAAATTAAATGGAAAGAGGCAGAAATCATACATCTAGGACTACACATTACACCAAACCTTTATACAAGCAGAGATCTAAATCTTAAACATTTAAAAAATAAGATAGAATCCAAAATGGAACGTTGGTCACGTCTCCAAATATCACTTTGGGGTCGGGTGAACATAGTAAAAATGAGTATACTGCCAGCAGTTAATTATATACTGAAAATGATGCCTGTCCTAATTAATAAAAGTTGGTTTAAGAAAATACATACAATGATATCACATTTTATATGGTGTGGAAAGAAGGCCAGATGTTCATACTTAAGGTTGTCTTGTACACAAGATAAAGGAGGACTACAATTACCAAACTTCTTACATTATTATATCTCCTTCGGTTGTGAACAAGCAAGCCACTTATTTCATTCTTCTGCAGATAAGGACTGGATCGACATAGAAAAAAATATGTTAATGCATTTGGACATTGATGTGGGGAGTTTATATTATATTAAAAAAATATCTAATGAATTGAGGCAGAGCCCAATAGAAGCCACCTTTAACATTCTAAAACTGTCAGAAAATACTAGGAATCAAGTCAATGACATCTGTAAATCAACAGTTTTGGTACAATCCTAATATCATAATTAATACAAATGGTTAAATGGACAACATGGAAAGACAGAGGTATTACTAAACCTCATCATATTATTAATAACAACTCTTTTAAACCGTTCAATGATTTAGTTGATCAATATAATGTACCCAGAAATAATTTTTTAAATTCTATCTCTTTAAAACACGCTGTAAATAAATACATATCCTCTGAAAGTATGTCTTTAAATAGCCATGAACTGGAAGATGCACTTTTTAATCAAGATACATTTAAGAAATTAATTAAACTATTTTATGGAATAATAAATAACAGTACTTGATAATAACACTTAAGATGCAAAGAAATGCAGTTTATTCGCTACGATGAGGTCAACGTTATTAGCTTAGCAGAACGGCTCCACACTGTGTATGGAGATGCATCATTGTCTGTAAGCCGCTTGACAGCCGGGGGACTAAAAATGAATACAGTGTCAGCCAGAGGGTATCATCAATTGTGATCAGCATTAAACGACCTAAATTGGCAATTTAGCCAATATCGATCGGTTACCAATGAAACATCAGATCCCTAAATACAACATTGGTTCTGTCGCTGCTGTGCTGTGCAATGTATTTGTTGATAAATAACCATATGGTTAAAAATAACTAAGTTTTATTTTCTACATCTTCATACACTCCAATCTTAGAAACCAACTGGATCCAATTTTTACCTGCTTCCAATTAACTCTCTGTCCTATTTGCGGTTAGTTAAGGGCAAGAGTATTACATTTCCAGTTGTCTAATATCAAGTAGTCCTGGAGCAGCTATGGACAAGTGGCTAGGTACTATTGTTACTTTAAGTGGGAGCTATCAGTAAATAGTAGGTCATGTAGGTCACGTAGTAGAGTGGCTGTGCCAGCAACCTGAGAGTTTCCTGGTTCGATCTCCAGCTTCTACCAACCTAGTCACGTCCGTTGTATCAATCAATCAATCAATCAATCAATGTTTATTTATATAGCCCTAAATCACAAGTGTCTCAAAGGGCTGCACAAGCCACAACGACATCCTCGGTACAAAGCCCACGTATCCTCGAGCAAGACATTTCACCCTTGCTCCTGATGGGTGTGGCAGTGTGTGAATGTGTGTGAAGGTGTGTGTGAATGGGTGAATGTGGAAATAGTGTCAAAACGCTTTGAGTGCTTTGAAGGTAGAAAAGCGCTATACAAGTATAACACATTCTTTTGTTTTTTTAATCGTTTAGTTGTTGTTTTTTCAAGTAATCTACTGTATTTATTCCTGTCGGTATTCTGTACTTATAATTTACTTAGTAAGTAACTTGCTGTCATTATTGATTATGGTTACAGAGGAAAAGGTTGCATTGGGCTGTAAGTTTCTTCGATCTACCTGTGTTTTGCCCATTAAGATCATTTACCTTGTCCTCAGTAATGATTGGTATGTGTTGAATATCCAGTGTTATTCTAGGCCATGGGTCGGCAACCTGCGGCTCCGGAGCCGCATGCGGCTCTTTGATCACTCTGATGCGGCTCAGCAGCTTACTTGCTGAACCCCCCAATTTTCCCGTGAGACTTCCAGATTTCAGTGCCTCTCGCAGAAAACTCCCGGGATTAATATTCACCGATTTTCACCCTTAAAGCTATAATAAGGGCGTGCCGTGATGGTACAACATTTGACACCCTCTACAATCTGTATTAACAGCGTGCCAGCCCAACACTTGTTGGACAATATACATCTTCTGCTTTATGTGTCAGCAATGCATACTTGGTCAACAGCCACACAGGTTACACTGACAGTGATCATATAAAACAACTTTAACACTCTTACTAATAATGCGCCACACTTTGAACCAAAACCAAACAAGAATGACAAACACATTTCGGGAGAACATCTGCACCTTAACACAACATAAACACAACAGAACAAACACCCAGAATCCCATGCAGCCCTGACTCTTCCGGGCTACATTATACACCCCTGCTACCACCAAACCCCGCCCCCAACCTAAGCCTGCTCCCTCACACATCAACCCCCCCCTCTGTGCGTCGGTTGAGGTGGGCGGGGTTTGGTAGCGGGGGTGTATAATGTATCCCGGAAGAGTTAGGGCTGCATGGGATTCTGGGTATTTTTCCTGTTGTGTTTATGTTGTGTTACGGTGCAGAGGTTCTCCCAAAATGTGTTTGTCATTCTTGTTTGGTGTGGGTTCACAGTGTGGCGCATTATTAGTAAGGGTGTTAAAGTTTTTTTTTATACCGCCACCGTCAGTGTAACCTGTGTGGTTGTTGACCAAGTATGCCTTGCTGTCACCTGTGTGAGCAAGCAGAAGCACCATACAACATGTGGCTGATCAGGCACGCTGGTTGTATTGGGCGCTATATGCTCTATCATCACGGCACGCATGACGCTGATAAGTGCTTTTCATTCAAAACCCGCGTGCCGCACCAGCTTAAAAATTCCATATAAAGGTGTGGGCAGCGTGTCTGATACCCCTGGTTTATACATAGCACAAAGCAAAAAAAATGTTTTATATGCAATGTTATTTCATATAAAATTTCAAAAATTATGCGGCTCCCATTGTTTTCTATAATTTGTGAAACTGGTCAAAATGGCTCTTTGACTGGTAAAGGTTGCCGACCCCTGTTCTAGGCCGATGGTAGTCGTCCTATTGCTCGTTGTGAATCCCACTCTGTTTGGGTGTTCTTTGATATGGAACCATGCAGGGGATGAAACACCCGCTCATTGCTGAGAAAAGACTTTTGCACAAGAGCCAGGTCTTGCTTTTTCCCAACAAGCTGCTGCAGTGCCTTGGTCCAACTTCTCTGAGAAAGTGCCCATGTGTTATCTTTTATTGCCCGCTGTTTACGGCTGGGACCACTTTTACTGTTGCTTGATGTATTTATGGCGACAATAACGTGATAATCAACTTGGGTTTGTAGCTCGCCTTAAAGTGCAGCCACAACGTCAGTGTTCTGGTTTGAACTGCTGCTTTAGGGGAGTTTTCTCCATAAATGCACCACACAGATAAACGCCGAGGCCAACAGATACGCCCTTTTAATACATTTCCACTTACATTGGCACTTTACCAAGGTACAGCAACATTCTGTCTCACTCACATCCATTCAAAGTCAAGAGGAATATGTGCCAATATCTAATGAATATCTCCTTGGCCAATGATACAGCCTCTAAGTTGAACAATCTCAGAATTGGCAGTATTTGTAGGATTCTGCAGAAAGGCAGTCATGATTGAAAGATCCCAGAGTCTTTTTTTGGTGAGGAAAATGCACACGGGCAAAGGCTGTCCATCTAATGTGGGCGATGGCTGTTCCTCTGTTGAAAACTGAGACTCTTAAAGTGGTTTGAGATCATGAATAATTTAAGGTATGGATACAGAGACATGATGGGAATCATCCCACTGACCTGAATTCTCTTTGCTTCATAATATCTTGATGCCTAATGCCTCTTTCAGTCACAGCACATAAAGGAAACTTGTTTTTAGCCCTCTTGGCAGTTTTATTTATTTCTAACATTGAGTCGTTTTGCTGGTTTATTTCTGAATGCTTACGCAGGTGTCTAACTCAAAGTCCAGAGACCCACCATATCATTTCATACGGCCCACGAAAGCCTGTAAATTTTACACATCAATAAAGTACTTTATCTTTTTTTGGTCAAAAGTTTACATACACTTGTAAAGAACATAATGTCATGGCTGTCTTGAGTTTACAATAATTTCTACAACTCCTATTTTTTTGTGATAGAGTGATTGGAGCACATACTTGTTGGTCACAAAAACAGTCATGAAGTTTGGTTCTTTTATAAATTTAAAAGTTTACATACAGCAATGTTAATATTTGGTTACATGTCCCTTGGCAAGTTTCACTGCAATAAAGCGCTTATGGTAGCCATCCACAAGCTTCTAGCAAGCTTCTGGTTGAATTTTTGACCACTCCTCTTGACAAAATTGGTGCAGTTCAGCTAAATTTGCTGGTTTTCTGACATGGACTTGTTTCTTCAGCATTGTCCACACGTTTAAGTCAGGACTTTGGGAAGGCCATTCTAAAACCTTAATTCTAGGCTGATTTAGCCATTCCTTTACCACTTTTGACGTGTGTTTGGGGTCGTTGTCCTGTTGGAACACCCAACTGCACCCAAGATCCAACCTCCGGGCTGATGATTTTAGGTTTCCTGAATAATTTGGAGGTAATCTTCCTTTTTCATTGTCCCATTTACTCTCTGTAAAGCACCAGTTCCATTGGCAGCAAAACAGGCCCAGAGCATAATACTACCACCACCGTGCTTGACGGTGGGCATGGTGTTCCTGGGATTAAAGGCCTCACCTTTTCTCCTCCAAACATATTGCTGGGTATTGTGGCCAAACAGCTCCATTTTTGTTTCATCTGACATCACATGGACAAAAATAAGACCTTCTGGAGGAAAGTTCTGTGGTCAGATGAAACAAAAATGTTGCTGTTTGGCCACAATACTGGCTTGGGGATGGCTACCAAAAGCGCCTTATTGCAGTGAAACTTGCCAAGGGACATGTAACCAAATATTAACATTGCTGTATGTATACTTTTGACCCAGCAGATTTGCTCACATTTTCAGTAGACCCATAATAAATTCATAAAAGAAACAAACTTCATGAATGTTTTTTGTGACAACCAAATATGTGCTCCAAACACTCTATCATAAAAAAATAAGAGTTGTAGAAATGATTGGAAACTCAAGACAGCCATGACATTATGTTCTTTACAAGTGTATGTAAACTTTTGACCACGACTGTATATATATATATATATATTGATTTTTCTATATTGACAGAAAAAAAATAATGTACTCAACGAAATGGCATACCTCTTTTTAACTTCAGTATTATCTAATATTGCAACACATATTATATTGTCATACCTTCCAATTTTTTTGTTAAAATAAAAATAAACACTTAAATAACTGCTTGATTTATGATTTTAAGGCAAGTTATCCATCAAATTATACACTGTAAAAGTGTCTGGCAACTCAGTCGCCAGACTTTTACTGCAAAAATATATGTGGTACCATTTTTTCCATTTTCACACTGTCAAAACAACAACTGTAGATTTTATGAAAAGAAACTGGCATCGTTGCCTGATTTTTCTCGTAAAAAACAGTGGTACCGTTTTTTCAATAAAAATCTACATGCAAATGTCTAGTAATGTCATGAGGCGAATACTTATTCATTTATGTTCATATATATTTACTGTTACTGAGGGCATGTGTAACACTGCTGAATTAGACAAATCTCACAAAAACAGTTACAAATGATGTTGTGAATTTGGCTCGTTATTTTATGGCAGACAAAAGAATAAAGAGCACATCCAGGACAATCCATCTTCACACAAAAAATGCTTCCGTTAAAATGCACCGTTGTTATTTCCTACACACATTGTCATTCCCCCGCCTAAAAATTAATCCTTTAAATCTCGCGTCACAAGACTGACATGCGCAGGCTGGCCAGAGAAGATCCAAATCCCGGATCACGACCTTCGTCCAGCCTGCCCTCGGATGTGTGGATAGTTGTTTTTTTTTAATCCCACACGTGTGTCCTACTGGTTTTGTGGTGTTTATTCCCACATCAACTCACGTCCTCCTAATCTCTTGATATCTTTTTTTTTTAATTTAAGAATTCCTGCCTTTCAGCTTTGTTCCTTCCGATGTGGACTCATTATCTCAGTGTAAGCACACACAGGATTAATTTATGCGGCCCTCACCGTGATTAAACACAGGATTTTCTTGTGCGTATATGACGCAATGTCTTCAGGACAGCAGTGTTCACATGTTTGTATAAGAGGCAAAAGCGTTATTCATTTGTACAACCTCTGTATTAGGCCAGCTTTATGTTATGTACACAAGTTCTAAAATTTCCATGATGTCAATTTCACACAACACCAACCCAGTCCAATTTGTGGCTCTATTTTAACTTTGCGAATCCTTCTGGGATCACCGAGCCTCTCTGCTGCAGGTCCATTAACTCTGTTTGGCTCTGATGTGTCATCTCAGACATGCAGAGCCTTGCAGAATATTTGACCACCTGGAGCAGATTTCACTGCAGCCCCTCTGAGACTATTTGGTGTGTTTATTGAGGGGGAGTTGCATGGAAAGAAAGTAAGCACAGTCTTCTTTTTCAAACAAGCAGACTTTTATTATTCTGTGCCAATTCAGTCGAATTTGTTACAAGATGACATTTCTGGCTCCTATTCTCATCCCAAGCCGCCATTAGGCATGTCATTGCTGCATTGCTGCAGGTAATAAAGGATGTACAATAATTGCCACAATATGACTTTGTATTGAATATGAGATGGAAAACCAGCAGCTCAGCAATAACATGGAACATTGATTGCTGAGTTTGGGCAATTGGCTGAGTATTCCCTGGGCTGGTTGCCAGTCAATAACAGAGCTTCATTATTGAGATAACTTCTTTCCTGAACAGTTTTCGACCTGTGTTTATTAGGGACCGCAATGTCCCTTTGGGACAGAGGACCCTATTATATTTTGTGCGTTTTTTTATTATTATTATTCCGCCGCCTCTTTGAGCTCTAATTTGACCCTCTTAACATGCTTCAAAACTCACCATATTTGACACACACATCAGGACTGGCGAAAATTGCCATCTACTAAATTTTTTTTTTTAAAAACCCCAAAACTCAATATTGTGCTCTTGCGCCCCTTAGGAAAAAACACAGACAAAACTGCTTGTAACTTCCGGTAGAAATGTCGTAGAGACATGAAACAAAAATCTCTATGTAGGTCTGACTTAGACCTAGATTTCATACATTGACATCCTTCAGCAAAAATCAACAGGAAGTTGGCAATTTCCCCTTCAAAACAAAATTTTAGTAAAAACAGTCACTTTTGCCTCTTTGAGCTGTAATTTGACCCCCTTAACATGCTTCAAAACTCACCAAACTGGACACACACATCAGGACTGGCAAAAATTGCGACCAATTAAAAAAACCCAACCCCAAAACTCAAAATTGCGCTCTAGCGCCCCCTAGGAAAAAGACACAGACACAACTGCTCCTAGGAGGAAAACTCAGACACGACTGCCTGTAACTTCCAGCAGGAATGTCGTAGAGACATGAAACAAAAACCTTTATGTCGATCTCACTTAGACCTACATTTCCTATACTGACAACCCCCAGCAAAAATCAACAGGAAGTTTGCAATTCACCCTTCAAAACAAAAGTTTTGTAAAAACCGGTCACCTTTTTTCAAACATTATCTCCTTTTGTCGTGTCTGCTTCAAACTAGCACAGGAGAGAGATTGAACCCTTCAGATTAAAAGTTGACCAAAGAGTTTTAATTACTCTTTCGGTTTGGATTTTATATGTCGTCAAGGTCGGTCCCGTCCATTGCTGCTTGCAGCTTTAATTTACTTAGGCGTTTATTTGAGGGTATGCCTTTTTGTACAAATTATTGTGTTATGGGTGGTGTCTATTGATTTGTCCACAGGTAACTGTTGGGGATTTTGATGTGATTTGTAATAGAGCTGGGTGATTATGGAAAACAATCTAAATCACGATTCATGATGAATTTTGTCTTTTTTGACTTATACATTTTGTTTCAATGTTGGATACTCTTGTTAAACAATGCCAACGCGTCAAATCATAAGGTTTTGGCGTGAGCTTGCACGCATTTTTGGATGCCTCTTTTTGCAGGGCTTTCAATTTTGGCTATGTTTTGACATCACAGCGAGGTGGGCATACATACAGTCGTGGTCAAAAGTTTACATACATTTGTAAAGAACATAATGTCTGTAATAAAGTGATTGGAGCACATACTTGTTGGTGTCATGTCTTTTGATCGTGTTCTTGTTTGGCCATGTGCTGTTTGGTTTTTGGACTCTTTTTGGTTCCTGCTTTTCACTCCCTTGTTTTGTCACCATAGCAACCATTAGTTTCACCTGTTCCACATTTGGATTCACACACCTGTCACTAATCATGTCAATGTTATTTAAGCCTGTCTTTTTCTGTTGGTCGGCCTGGCGCCATTAACTCTGTTTACCGCTGTTACCCTTGTCATTCATGCTTGTATTCCATGCCATAGTTTTCATGCTTTTTCACGTCACAGTAAGTGTTTTCGTTTTTATGTCCATAGTTCTGCCTTTGTGCTAGTTTGGTTTTCATAGTCAAGTTTGCATTTCCACCTTGTGCGCGCTTTTTGTTTGTTCCTTTTTTTATAGTAAAATTAAATAATGTATTTACCTCCACGCCATGTCCACTCCAACCATTCTTGCATCTCGGGAAAACAAACACTCCACGGTCCACGTCGTGACAGTTGGTCACAAAAAACATTCATGAAGTTTGGTTCTTTTATGAATTTTATTATGGGTCTACTGAAAATGTGACCAAATCTGCTAGGTCAAAAGTATACATACAGCAATGTTAATATTTGGTTAAATATCCCTTGGCAAGTTTCACTGCAATAAGGTGCTTTTGGTAGCCATCCACAAGCTTCTGGCAAACTTCTGGTGGAATGTTTGAACACTCCTCTTGACAAAATTGGTGCAGTTCAGCTAAATTTGTTGGTTTTCTGACATGGACTTGTTTCTTCAGCATTGTCCACAAGTTCTCCTCCAAACATATTGCTGGGTATTGTGGCCAAACAGCTCCATTTTTGTTTCATCTGACCACAGAACTTTACTCCAGGAACTTTGTCCATGTGATGTCAGATGAAACAAAAATTGAGCTGTTTGGCCACAATACCCAGCAATTTGTTTGGAGGAGAAAAGGTGAGGCCTTTAATCCCAGGAACACCACCCTACAGTCAAGCATGGTGGTGGTAGTATTATGCTCTGGGCCTCTTTTGCTGCCAGTGGAACTGGTGCTGTACAGACAGTAAATGGGACAATGAAAAAGGAGGATTACCTCCAAATTCTTCAGGACAACCTAAAATCATCAGCCCGGAGGTTGGGTCTTGGGCGCTGTTGGGTGTTCCAACAAGACAATGACCCCAAACACATGTCAAAAGTGGTATAGGAATGGCTAAATCAGGTTAGAATTAAGGTTTTAGGATAAGGTTAAGTGGGATTTACCCTGGATAACCTAGTGTAGAAGGGGCCTTAGTCAAATTAGTTTTCGGCCCCGTCTACACTAAGCCGGATAAGCTTATCCAGGGTAAATTACACCTAACCTTATCCGTGTCCACACACAACAATGCCACCGTTTAAGACCCCCTCCGTCCGCCAGCGCAACGCAACCTAGTACGCATGCACGGAAGAAAAAAAAAAAATAAAAATTCCACCTAAGCGTCCATCTGCTCCAAGCTCTCCAGTAGATGACTTTACTTCACTGTGAAGTTATTTAAAAGAGCTATATTGTAAATAGTGTGCTTTGCATTTTACATTTGTTTGCTGTGTTTTGTGTGCAAGTTTTTAAATTAAAATGTATCTCCTTTGAACAATATCCAGTGTTGTGGTATTTCAATGAACTAGAATCCAGTGTGCTGTGGGGCCCTATTGTAGTGAATCACACCTGAGACATCATACATGAATCAAATCTTTATTGGACATGAGAAATTAGACAATGCGATAAAGAACATTTTACAACAATTAATCTAGGGATCTAAATATATATATATATATATATATATATATATATATATATATATATATATATATATATATATATTAGAGATGTCCGATAAATGCGTTAAATGTAATATCGGAAATTATCGGTATCGGTTTTATATTATCGGTATCGTTTTTTTTCTTTTTTTCTTTTTCTTTTTTATTAAATCAACATAAAAAACACAAGATACACTTACAATTAGTGCACCAACCCAAAAATCTTCCTCCCCCATTCACACAAAAGGGTTGTTTCTTTCTGTTATTAATATTCTGGTTCCTACATTATATATCAATTTATATCAATACAGTCTGCAAGGGATACAGTCCGTAAGCACACATGATTGTGCGTGCTGCTGGTCCACTAATAGTACTAACCTTTAACAGTTAATTTTACAATTTTCATTAATTACTAGTTTCAATGTAACAGTTTTTATATTGTTTTACTTTCTTTTTTATTCAAGAAAATGTTTTTAATTTATTTATCTTATTCTATTTAATGAATTTTTTTTTAAAGTACCTTATCTTCACCATACCTGGTTGTCCAAATTAGTCATAATAATGTGTTAATTCCACGACTGTATATATCGGTATCGGTTGATATCGGTATCGGTAATTAAAGAGTTGGACAATATCGGAATATCGGATATCGGCGAAAAGCCATTATCGGACATCCCTAATATATATATATATATATATATATATATATATATATATATATATATATATATATATATATATATATATATATATATATATATATATATATATATAATTTAGCGAAGATGCGGCATCACGCACACTGCCTTGCCATTTCACAGTCACATCCATAAAGCAATATTTGTAGCCACACACTGCCTGTATCACATCCACGGTAGGAAGGGACCAAGTTTTTCGGTAAATAGACTCACAACTGCGAAAGTTCTCTTGCTGTCTGAGAAGTTTTGTACCCGAAAGAGCTGCAATCGCGCGTTTTCTTCACTTAAGGTATTAATGTGTGATTTCCACAAGCGTCTGTACATATAGAATAAGGAGAAACACGGGCATGTCTGGATGACTAGCCTCCATCTTTTTAGCTTCGGTTGTTATGAAGCTGGCTGTGGCGCGTTCTTTCTGGCGTCACTTCCTGTGTGGATACGGTCTTTCTGGCGTCACTTCCTCTCCGAACTCACTTTGTAAACGATCAATGAGTCCATACAAAGCTAAGAGCTAAGAGATTCAAGAATTACATGGCTGACTTACCCGTGTAAAAATTTGTCCGAGGAGGGGGACCTTAAACGATGGTTTATTGTGGCTGAAACGAGGCTTAGGCTGAATGATTATTCGTTTAAGGCAGTGGTTCTTAACCTGGGTTCGATCGAACCCTAGGGGTTCGGTGAGTTGGCCTCAGGGGTTCGGCGGAGCCTCCGCCACGGAGGTAAAGACACATCCGACTTATCATGTAAATAAAAACGTCTCCCTATCAGCGTATTATGGATACCCCCAAACAATGTTCCCTCTAATTTCCATATGATTTGCAGGTTGAGTGATCGATTGAAACTTTTACTAGCAGATTGCAAAGTGTCAGGACTTGGACTATGGCTTGGTTTGTTCTCCCGAGGTGCAAGTGAATTGGACTGGTCATGGCGTGAAGGTAAATACATTTTTAATAACACTCAAAAGAACAAAAGGCGCGCTCAAGGCGGATGTACAAACTTGACTAACGAAAACAAAAGACTTGCACGGGGGCAAAAAACTATGAACAACATAAAACACTAACTATGGCAATAATAAACAAAACTTACTTGGCATGGACAAGTGCGCAGAGGTGGACAGAGTGTGACAGGTGTATAATACGGGGATGTCGTCAGGCCGAACAACAGAAAATGAATTAACTTAAATACTATGGACATGATTAACGAAAACAGGTGCGTGACTCAAAACGTGAAACAGGTGCGTGACGTGACAGGTGAAAACTAATGGTTGCTATGGTGACCAGACAAGGGAGTGAAAAGACAGAAACTAAACAAAACATGACTTAAAACAAAACATGATAATACAGACATGACAGAGCCCCTCCCTTAAGGACAGATACTAGATGTCCAAGAAAAAACTTAACAAAAAGTCATGGGAGGGCGGGAGGGGGACATGGCGGTGGGTCGCCAGACCACGTGTCCCCGTATCCACCGGGGCAGAGTTAGGTGGCGGCGAGTGGAACGCCGCTGCAGCAGGCGAGGCGGGCGCCCAGGGAATGGCCACATTCGTGGCCGACTGGGAGGTGGGCGCACTTGGCGTGGCGGGCGACCAGGTAGCGGCCATATCCGTGGCCGACGAGGAGGCAGGCGCGTCGTCAACTTGGCAGGCGTGGCAGCTCGGCGTGGCAAGTCAGGTGGCGAAGCTCGGCGTGACGCGTCCAGCGGCGAAGCTCGGCGTGGGTCTTGGTCTTGGTGTGGGTGTGGGTCTTGGCATGGCGGGTCTTGGTCTTGGTGTGGGTCTTGGTCTTGGTCTTGGTGTGGGTCTTGGTCTTGGCATGGCGAGTCTTGGTCTTGGCATGGCGTGTCTTGGTCTTGGCATGGCGTGTCTTGGTCTTGGCATGGCGTGTCTTGGTCTTGGCATGGCGTGTCTTGGTCTTGGCATGGCGTGTCTTGGTCTTGGCATGGCGTGTCTTGGTCTTGGCATGGCGGGTCTTGGTCTTGGCATGGCGGGTCTTGGTCTTGGCATGGCGGGTCTTGGTCTTGGCATGGCGGGTCTTGGTCTTGGCATGGCGGGTCTTGGCATGGCGGGTCTTGGTCTTGGCATGGCGGGTCTTGGTCTTGGTCTTGGCATGGCGGGTCTTGGTCTTGGTCTTGGCATGGCGGGTCTTGGTCTTGGCATGGCGGGTCTTGGTCTTGGTCTTGGCATGGCGGGTCTTGGTCTTGGTCTTGGCATGGCGGGTCTTGGTCTTGGTCTTGGCATGGCGGGTCTTGGTCTTGGTCTTGGCATGGCGGGTCTTGGTCTTGGTCTTGGCATGGCGGGTCTTGGTCTTGGTCTTGGCATGGCGGGTCTTGGCGTCGTGGAGCTGCGACTGGCGGCACTTGGCGTCGTGGAGCTGCGACTGGCGGCACTTGGCGTCGTGGAGCTGCGACTGGCGGCACTTGGCGTCGTGGAGCTGCGACTGGCGGCACTTGGCGTCGTGGAGCTGCGACTGGCGGCACTTGGCGTCGTGGAGCTGCGACTGGCGGCACTTGGCGTCGTGGAGCTGCGACTGGCGGCACTTGGCGTCGTGGAGCTGCGACTGGCGGCACTTGGCGTCGTGGAGCTGCGACTGGCGGCACTTGGCGTCGTGGAGCTGGTACCGGAGCTTGGCGTCGTGGAGCTGGTAGCGGAGCTTGGCATGGTGGAGCTGGTGCTAGCCTCGGTGCAGGTGGAGGTGGCCTAGCTGGGGGTTGCGGCTTGGCAGGTCGGAAGACTGGTGAGGGCGGTCGTGCTGGAGGCTGTGGCTTGACAGGTCGGAAGACTGGTGGTGGCGGCCGTGCTGGAGGCTGTGGTTTGGCATGGTGATGCCGAGCCACCCCACCAACACAGCTCCCGACCCCAGCCCCCCCCTCAAGGGGCGGATACCAGACGCGCTCCCTGCGGTCTGGAACTCTCTCTAGGGGTGGGCGGAGGGAGGTCTGGAGGAGGGCTGAAATTTCCCCTTTAAGTTGTCCACAATGTTTTGTTTTTTTATCCCCCACCTGGGGTTGTGTGGGCGGAAAAAAAGAAAAAAATTGTGACGGGGGCGGGACTTGAGTCTTGGGGGGCGGGGCATGAGTCTTGGGGGGCGGGGCATGAAATTTGGGACGTGGCTTGGACTGATTAGACCTAATCTCTAAAAACATGTTTTGATAATGTTTTATCAAAGTCATGCCATTAGTGTCTTTTGTTGGAGGCGGGTGTTCAAAAGAAAAAGAGTTAAAAAAAAAATCCTGGGCTGTGATGTCATCCTGGGGAATATCAGACTGTTGCTTGCTTCCGCCCGGAGGGGGCGGGGCTTGTGAGAGCGGCGTGTCCCGCTGGCTCGCGGAAGTCCTTCCTGGCGTCCCTCGCCTTTGGCGGCGCTTCCGTGGCTGGGATGACGCGCCAACGTCCCCGGGCCAAACGGAGCTGATCGGCACCAGTTTGCCGGTCGGACCCCACATGAGATCCTTGCGCTCCTTGGGGGAATAGCGGAGCGTCTCAGCTTCCATGGCGCGCAGGACCTCCCACGTTCCTTCGTCCAATCTTGCGGGAGAACTTTTCAGCTGACGACATCTGTCAGGACTTGGACTATGGCTTGGTTTGTTCTCCCGAGGTGCAAGTGAATTGGACTGGTCATGGCGTGAAGGTAAATACATTTTTAATAACACTCAAAAGAACAAAAGGCGCGCTCAAGGCGGATGTACAAACTTGACTAACGAAAACAAAAGACTTGCACGGGGGCAAAAAACTATGAACAACATAAAACACTAACTATGGCAATAATAAACAAAACTTACTTGGCATGGACAAGTGCGCAGAGGTGGACAGAGTGTGACAGGTGTATAATACGGGGATGTCGTCAGGCCGAACAACAGAAAATGAATTAACTTAAATACTATGGACATGATTAACGAAAACAGGTGCGTGACTCAAAACGTGAAACAGGTGCGTGACGTGACAGGTGAAAACTAATGGTTGCTATGGTGACCAGACAAGGGAGTGAAAAGACAGAAACTAAACAAAACATGACTTAAAACAAAACATGATAATACAGACATGACACAAAGGAAGAGAATACACAGTACAGTTTACACAGTACAGTACATACTCCGTACAATTGACCACTAAATGGTAACACCCGAATAAGTTTTTCAACTTGTTTAAGGTCCACGTTAATCAATTCATGGTCATGTGTGTAAAGTGTGTAATTTGTTGTGAGTTCATGCACTGTGTTGGTTTTGTTCTTTGAACAAGGTGATGTTCATGCGCGGTTCATTTTGTGAACCAGTAAAAAAATATATGACTTTTTCTTGAATTTGAAAAAAGAAGGGTTCGGTGAATGCGCATCTGAAACTGGTGGAGTTCGGTACCTCCAACAAGGTTAAGAACCACTGGTTTAAGGGGTTAAACGACTTAGTGTAGACATGGCCTTAGAGTTGTTGAGGTTGAAACTGATTGTGGTTAAAAGTCATGGTCAACAATTCATCATGAATCAAATGTTTTGTTCAATAGATGCTCATCAGTACAAGGTCAAAAGCATGCAGTATTTCTGAAATGTTCATCATGAAGTTTTTATCAGACCATCTCAGTGTCACTGTTTTCATATCAGAGCGCTACAGAGAAAATCATCTGTATTAACAAAGGGTCCCTTGGTTCTTGTGCTCACAGGCTTAACTGGCTCCATTCTCATGTACAACACTAGGGAATCCCACGGACGTCAGTGCTATGAGAATGAGTTACAGTGCTTGCGGCGGATTCTCTCGGGATGCAGAATGTGAATTATCAATGCAGCTGAATATACCGAGAAGGTCACAGACAGAACTCACTCACTGGAGGTGAAAGAATGCAGTGTTCTCATTATAAAGATAGAGCGAGGTCTCATGAATATGTCAGGAGCTACATTGCCATAATGTAAAGGTTTTGGTTACTGGTACCTGCTTCCATTGCTGGACCTCCATTATGGTTATTGGCAGAGGTGGGTAGTAACGCGCTACATTTACTCCGTTACATCTACTTGAGTAACTTTTGGGATAAATTGTACTTCTAAGAGTAGTTTTAATGCAACATACTTTTACTTTTACTTAAGTATATTTATAGAGAAGGAACGCTACTTTTACTCCGCTACTTTTATCTACATTCAGCTCGCTACTCGCTACTAATTTTTATCGATCTGTTAATGCACGCTTTGTTTGTTTTGGTCTGTCAGACAGACCTTCAAAGTGCCTGCCTTACTGGTGACGTTTCACTTCGTTCCACCAATCAGATGCAGTCACTGGTGACGTTGGACCAATCAAACAGAGCCAGGTGGTCACATGACCTGACTTAAACAAGTTGAAAAACGTATTGGGGTGTTACCATTTAGTGGTCAATTGTACGGAATGTGTACTGTACTGTGCAATCTAATAATAAAAGTTCCAATCAATCAATCAAAAGTGTGAAGGAAAAAAGATACTTTTTTATTTCAACCGTACATCCCGTCAAAAGCCTAAAGACTGACCGCACATGAGGACGTTCCTGTCTTCACAATAAAAGTGCCGCTCCATCGCGCCTGCGCTTTCAAAACAAGAGTCTCCGAAAGCCAGCGCAAACAAGCTAGCAAGCTAAGGAGTTTGACGCCAATATATTTCTTGTAAAGTGTATAAAAACGAATATGGAAGCTGGACAAATAAGATGCCAAAAACCCACCACTTTCATGTAGTATTAGACAGAAAGGAGGAACTTTTCTTCTCCTCCATTTGAAAACGTGGACGTTATCATCACTACTGTCTGATTACAATCAACGCAAGTCATCAGAATCAGGTAATACACCAACTTATATTCTAGTCTTCATGAAAGAAAGGAATCTATATGTTAAACATGCATGTATATTCATTAAAACACCTTTAACATGTAAACAAAAACAGCAACATAAATACATATAAATTATATACTGTATATATCAATGTATATGTATGTATATATATATATATATATATATATATATATATATATATATATATATATATACAGTATATATATATATATATATATATATATATATATATATATATATATATATATATATATATATATATATATATATATATATGATATGAGTGTGTATGTTACTCATCAGTTACTCAGTACTTGAGTAGTTTTTTCACAACATACTTTTTACTTTTACTCAAGTAAATATTTGGGTGACTACTCCTTACTTTTACTTGAGTAATAAATCTCTAAAGTAACAGTACTCTTACTTAAGTACAATTTCTGGCTACTCTACCCACCTCTGGTTATTGGCCCCTGCACACTCTCTTGGCCATTCATCGGTGGCTCTCATCTTCAATTTAACAATATGTCAAAAATACGCGTGTCCTTTTGTAGCCACACTGACCGTGAAAACACCCTTGACAGGCATTAATGTTATTACATTTTTGTTAAGCTGCATTGACGTGTAAGTGGAGTTCATTTTTGTGGACGGTCCGCTCGTGTTAGCCCTGTGATGTGATGGAAGAGGACTGCGGATGCTTTTAATGCACCTCTTCCGTGAAGGACGACATTATCATCAACATCACAGTTTCTCATAAAAGGATGGAGAACATTTCTCCATAAGCCCAACACCCTTCACGTCATTCCATTTAACTTCTGGATCTTCTAAGTGCTGTTTATGTATGACTCGGTATGACTCGGCCAGGGTTTGAACTCACGACCTACCGATCTCAGGGCGGACACTCTAACTACTAGGCCACTTAAGCGTAGTAAGCCTTTAAAACTACTTAATATAGAAATATATATCACATTTTAATAATAGTTTGCTGATTTTTAACAATTTAAAGGCTGGGAGAGGGCTGAACTGGGGTTAAAAAAAAATTCTGACAGGGCTATAGCCCCCTAGCTCCGGTTAAGCACCGGCCCGCTGCCCTCCTACTGTATGATTGCATATCCATCCATCCATTTTCTACCGCTTGTCCCTTTTGTGGTAGCGGGGGTGCTGGAGCCTATCTCATATTTGCCTTTTTTTAATTGAATAAACTACATTTTTAGTAGCAAA
Organism: Nerophis lumbriciformis; assembly: GCF_033978685.3. Lineage (NCBI taxonomy): Eukaryota > Metazoa > Chordata > Actinopteri > Syngnathiformes > Syngnathidae > Nerophis > Nerophis lumbriciformis. Next base: position 36,400,285 of record NC_084557.2, on the reverse strand, counting down.
ACTGTAAAATGTGAGAAATATTGCTGTATGATTTGAATGGGAATAGTAGTACCACACAATTGCACATATTGCATTTCACATACTGTATGTTTAGTCAACATTGTCAAAATGAACTGAATGGCACAAAATATTTTTGGGATCTTTTAAAAGTGACTATGACCCTTGTGTTTGTCTATGAAATGGCACCATAATGGCCATTCTGTCATGTCTGTGTGATCATGTTTTGTTTGGCCATGTGCTTTTTGGATTTTGTCAGTTCCTGTTTTTTCACTCCCCGTTTTTGGTTCCATCACAACCCATTAGTTTTCACCTGTCCTCATGTCACGCACCTGATTCATTTGCACTCACGCACCTGTTGTTAATCATGTCTGTGTTATTTAAGCTTTTCATTTTCTGTTGGTCGGCCTGGCGACATCACATTCATGCTCTGCACTCTTGACACGCTGCTTACTCTGTCCAGGTCATAGTTCATGCTGCTCTTTTCTTGCCACGTAAGTTTTTTGTTTATTCAAGTCACTGTTTTGTACCTCCGCTGTGAGCGCCTTTTGTTTATTCCTTTTCTTCATAGTTCTGCTTTTGTGCAAGTTTTGTTTTATTAGGCAAGTTTGTTCCCCGCCTTGTGCGCGCCTTTTGTTTATACTTTTTATAATCTATTATTAAATCATGTATTTAACTTCACGCCATGTCCATTCCAAATCCTTTGCACCATGGGAAAACAAACCACGCCAAAGTCCAAGTCTTGACCCATTCTGGTTAATAGTTGCATAGTCCATAATCCAAAAAAGTTAAACAAATAGGGAAAAAAATGGGTTTTCATTTTATCCCAGTTGTTACTCCATGTTGCTCTCTTCTGCAAAGTTTAGAGAAATTCAGCAAGTGCTATGCATCAAACAAACCAAAACAGAATCTAAATATTTATTTAGTTGTGTGTTCAGCATATGTTAACATTCCCTAAATGTATATTCAAATGTTTGTCAATTTGATTTATATGTGGGGCAGTAAACTATGATTGCATTGGCTGAATGTATGATTACATATATTTGCCTTTTTTTAATTGAATAAACTACATTTTTAGTAGCAAAACTGTAAAATGTGAGAAATATTGCTTTATGATTTGAATGAGAAAAGTAGTGCCACACAATTGCACATATTGCATTTCACATATGTTTAGTCAACATTGTCAAAATGAACTGAATGGCACAAAATGTTTTTGGGATCTTTTAAAAGTGACTATGACCCTTGTGTTTGTCTATGAAATGGCACCATAATGGCAATTTTGGTTAATAGCATAGTCCATAATCCAAAAAATGTTAAACAAATAGGGAAAAAATGGGGGTTTCATTTTATACCTGTCCCAGTTGATAGTCCATGTTGCTCTCTTCTGCAAAGTTTAGAGAAATTCAGCAAGTGCTATGCATCAAACAAACCAAAACAGAAGCAAAATATCTCTTTAGTTGTGTGTTCAGCATATGTTAACATTCACTAAATGTATATTCAAATGTTTGTCAATTTGATTTATAAGTGGGGCAGTAAACTATGATTGCATTTGCTGATGAAGTGCTTTAATTCATTATTTTGCGTTCACTTATACATACGTGCACACATACAGACACACACGCACACACACACACAGACACACACACACGTCAGCTATTAGACACCCTTATATGTACAAACCCCGTTTCCATATGAGTTGGGAAATTGTGTTAGATGTAAATATAAACGGAATACAATGATTTGCAAATCCTTTTCAACCCATATTCAATTGAATGCACTACAAAGACAACATATTTGATGTTCAAACTCAAACTTTTTTCTTTTTTTTTGCAAATAATAATTAACTTAGAATTTCATGGCTGCAACACGTGCCAAAGTAGTTGGGAAAGGGCATGTTCACCAGTGTGTTACATGGCCTTTCCTTTTAACAACACTCAGTAAACGTTTGGGAACTGAGGAGACACATTTTTTAAGCTTCTCAGGTGGAACTCTTTCCCATTCTTGCTTGATGTACAGCTTAAGTTGTTCAACAGTCCGGGGTCTCCGTTGTGGTATTTTAGGCTTCATAATGCGCCACACATTTTCAATGGGAGACAGGTCTGGACTACAGGTAGGCCAGTCTAGTACCCGCACTCTTTTACTATGAAGCCACATTGATGTAACACGTGGCTTGGCATTGTCTTGCTGAAATAAGCAGGGGTGTCCATGGTAACGTTGCTTTGATGGCAACATATTTTGCTCCAAAACCTGTATGTATCTTTCAGCATTAATGGCGCCTTCACAGATGTGTAATTTACCCATGTCTTGGGCACTAATACACCCCCATACCATCACAGATGCTGGCTTTTCAACTTTGCGCCTGTAACAATCCGGATGGTTCTTTTCCTCTTTGGTCCGGAGGACACGACGTCCACAGTTTCCAAAAACAATTTGAAATGTGGACTCATCAGACCACAGAACACTTTTCCACTTTGTATCAGTCCATCTTAGATGAGCTCAGGCCCAGTGAAGTTGACGGCGTTTCTGGGTGTTGTTGATAAACGGTTTTCGCCTTGCATAGGAGAGTTTTAACTTGCACTTACAGATGTAGCGACCAACTGTAGTTACTGACAGTGGGTTTCTGAAGTGTTCCTGAGCCCATGTGGTGATATCCTTTACACACTGATGTCGCTTGTTGATGCAGTACAGCCTGAGGGATCGAAGGTGACAGGCTTAGCTGCTTACATGCAGTGATTTCTCCAGATTCTCTGAACCCTTTGATGATATTACAGACCGTAGATGGTGAAATCCCTAAATTCCTTGCAATAGCTGGTTGAGAAAGGTTTTTCTTAAACTGTTCAACAATTTGCTCACGCATTTGTTGACAAAGTGGTGACCCTCGCCCCATCCTTGTTTGTGAATGACTGAGCATTTCATGGAATCTACTTTTATACCCAATCATGGCACCTACCTGTTCCCAATTTGCCTGTTCACCTGTGGGATGTTCCAAATAAGTGTTTGATGAGCATTCCTCAACTTTATCAGTATTTATTGCCACCTTTCCCAACTTCTTTGTCACGTGTTGCTGGCATCAAATTCTAAAGTTAATGATTATTTAGAAGAAAAAAACATGTGTATCAGTTTGAACATCAAATATGTTGTCTTTGTAGCATATTCAACTGAATATGGGTTGAAAATGATTTGCAAATCATCTTATTCCGTTTATATTTACATCTAACACAATTTCCCAACTCATATGGAAACGGGGTTTGTAATGTAACACAGGCCAATAAGCCAGCTCAGCCTTCAAGTCTCCTTTTACAGTATGACACTTTGATTTTCTGTGCTTGTTGACACTGTCAGAAAGTCATAATTGATCTTTATACTTATCACTGGGGTTGTAGTAGCTGTACTGGAGTGAAGAATAATATTAAAAGGTGTTTGTAATATTATTCCCCACTCGTGTGCGCAAAGGTAGGAGTCATTTATTAGCGACACCCCATGTAATGCAGTGAAAGTAACCTTTGCAATTTAAAAACACAAATATCATTGTTAATGGCAGAAATGTCAGGGTGGATCACATTACATTCACATGTGTGTCATTTTTTGCTATTAGTAATGTGCACTTTGACAAGAACGGGGCAGTAGAAGGCATTACATTCGTCCCTCGTTTATTGCTGTCGATTAGTTCCGGACATGGCCACGATGAATGAATATTTTTGTAGCTAGAGCATTAAAAACCTGTTTACGACTTTCAAACTACATTTATCAACTTTATGAGAGCCCTCTTGACCAGGCCCGGGCCATTGTTTTGACTGGGCGGGCCACGTTGAGAGAAAAAAATGTGTCTTGGGGCCGTTGTAGATAAAATATTTTTACAGCTATAAAAAAAGTGTGTGTTTTTTACAGCTAAACATTTCATCTTTACAAGCCTGTTTCGCAGGTTTCTCTTCAGGGGGTTTGCCTTTCCAAAACAGGCTTGTAAAGGATGAAATAGCCTCTGTGTTTTTTCCTAACATATACTGTATATATACTATATATATATATATATATATATATATATATATATATATATATATATATATATATATATATATATATGTGTGTGAAAAAAAAATCACAAGACTATTTCATCTCTACAGGCCTGTTTCATGAGGGGGGGTACCCAAATAGTCTTGTGATTTTTTTTCCCACACATACATATATTGCGCTCTACTACGGTATCGAGCACTATTTTTTGGATAACCTTATTAAGACATATATATATATATATATATATATATATATATATATATATATATATATATATATAATATAAACTCCCCACATGTCCAAATTCATTAACAGATTTATTTCTATGTTGATCCAGTCCTTATTTACAGAAAATGTTAATAATTGCTTTTTTTACAACCAAAGGAGATATAAAGTTTCGTAGTTATTGACCTCCTTTATCTTGTGAACTAGACAATGTTAAATGTGAACATCTAGCCTTCTTTCCACACCATAAAATGGGATATCATTGTATGTATTTTCTGAAACAAACTTTTTTGTTGCAATTTAAATGATATCTTATTTCTTAAATGTTGAAGATTTAGATCTCTGCTTGTATAAAGATTGTGTGTAATATGCAGTACTCAATATATGATTTCTGCCTTTTTCCACTTAATGTTGGAGTTCTGAACTTGCAGTTTTTTGCAACGTTTATTAAGTGGTTGGATGTCACATTTTTCCCAATCAACTTTATACCCTGATAAACAGTCACATTCAGTGAGTGCCTTATTTATAGTGCAGACAGGAGTCAACATGTGACAGGTAGAGAATTATGTCATCACAGTACATCAGTAGCGTATTATACTGAGAACCAATTTTTATACAGTACCATGAATTTTATTTCCGTTTCTCAATTTTGCAGTTCAAGGGTTCAATAATCAAAGTAAAAATTAATCCAGATGCAGAACATCCCTGTTTTTCACCTCTTTTTAATGAACATTGTTCTGAAATATGAATATTGGTTTTGACTGACGCCATAGGCCTTGTATAAAGCATCTTACTTAATTGTATACAATTATCGCCGAATGCAAATTTACGCAATGTGCAAAACATAAATGATCAATATATGCGGTCAAAAGCCTCGACAGTGCATACTGATGTGAAATAAGTTAAAGTCCCAACGATAGTCACACAAACACTAGGTGTGGTCTAATAATTCTCTGCATTTGACCCATCCCCATGTTCACCCCCCTGGGAGGTGAGGGGAGCAGTAAGCAACAGCGATGGCCACGCTCAGGAGTCATTTTGGTGATTTAACCCCCAATTCCAACCCTTGATGCTGACTGCCAAGCAGGGAGGTAATGGGTCCCATTTTTTTAGTCTTTGGTATGACTCGGCCGGGGTTTGACTTCTGGTATGGTATATAACAAGTTTGTATTTGCACAATCCAACATGTGTGAAAATGATTTATTAAATGAATATATTTAACCCCATGCCCCTTTTCATATCTCAGCAATTACTTGTTCTTATTCTATATAATATTAATAGTAAAAACCCTGTAAAAATAAATATGTTTTTCAAAATAGCGTACTCAGACGCATTCCAGAAATACATAACAAATAGCGGAATAGAGCCCATTTAAAAGGGTAATTCCCAACCACAGTGCTGTGGCGCATTAATGTACTGTGAGAGATTAGCAGGTATGCTGTTGGGAAGTTATCCAATTTCACCTAACTGTGCAGAAAAGTATATATTCGCGAGAAATAATACATTTTGACTCAGCTCTTTATGCCAGAAACATATACTGGTAGTAATGACTGTACAGTGATATCTAATGATGTTTTAGTGGATAGCAGAAGGTATCCACAGGTATCCACCTGTTTTCATGCATAAATAATTTGTTTGGTGGTGTGTCGCGAAGTAGTTCTAATGTAAAAAAAAAGTGCCTTGGCTCAAACATTAGGAAACACAGCATTAAAAGAAAATCACATTTACAAACCCCGAAACCAGTGAAGTTGGCACATTGTGTAAATCGTAAATAAAAACAGAATACAATGATTTGCAAATCCTTTTCAACCTATATTCAATTGAATACACTGCAAATACAAGATACTTAACATTCAAACTGGAAAACTTTCTTATGTTTTGCAAATATTAGCTCATTTGGAAAAAAGCCAAAGCCATTTATCAACAAAACCCAGAAACGCCGCCGGCTACGTTTGGCCTGAGCTCTTCTAAGATGGACTGATGCAAAGTAAAAAAGTGTTCTGTGTTCTGACGAGTCCACATTTCAAATTGTTTTTGGGAACTGTGGACGTCGTGTCCTTTGGACCAAAGAGGAAAAGAACCATCCGGACTGTTCTAGGCGCAAAGTTGAAAAGCCAGCATCTGTGATAGTATGGGGGTGTATTAGTGCTCAAGGCATGGGTAACTTACACATCTGTGAAGGCACCATTAATGCTGAAAGGTACATACAGGTTTTGGAGCAACATATGTTGCCATCCAAGCAACGTTATCATGGACGCCCCTGCTTATTTCAGCAAGACAATGCCAAGCCACATGTTACAACAGCGTGGCTTTATAGTAAAAGAGTGCGGGTAGTCTAGGCCTGCCTGTAGTCCAAACCTGTACATCAAGCAAGAATGGGAAATAATTCCACCTTAAAAGCCTCAAAAATTGGTCTCCTCAGTTCCCAAACGTTTACTGAGTGTTGTTAAAAGGAAAGGCCATCTAACACAGTGGTAAAATGCCCCTGTGCCAACTTATTTGCAATGTGTTGCTGCCATTAAATTCGAAGTTAATGATTATTTGCATAAAAAAAATAAAGTTTCTCAGTTCGAACATTAAATATCTTGTCTTTGCAGTCTATTCAATTGAATATAAGTTGAAAAGGATTTGCAAATCATTGTATTCTGTTTTTATTTACGAATTACACAACGTGCCAACCTCACTGGTTTTGGGTTTCGTAAAAAAATCATTATAAAAATGTAATAGGCGGTAAATGTAACAACTATCCATTCATGTTACATACCGTTTATCCTCACTAAAGTCACGGGTTAGCTGGAGCCTATCTCAGCAGACCAATTGTGTAAATTCAGATTCGCACAATTGGTCTTACATGCCATGCCACACTCTACAAAGTTTCATAGCATTCAGTCGCAAGGTGTTTTTGTAATTCCAGTCATTCACTAACAAACATGCCAATGTTATGTCTTCTTCCAGGCATGCACACGAGCATCAGTGAGATCCTGAAGGAGAAGAGCCTGAAGCCGTCCCGCCGCAGTCTGCCCTGCTTAGCCCAGAGTCAGACCCATCCTATCAACCTCAACCACTTCCTGTCTGTGCCACTGAGCCCGGAGCCCAAAGCCCAGGATGAGGTTCTGAGTCAGAGCATCAGCACCTCCTGCAGCCTCCTCCCTCCAGGTCAGTGTGTCCATGTCATCCCTGGGAGCAGTTAACAGTAACTATCGTTGTGTGTGTGTGTGTGTGTGTGTGTGTGTGTGTGTGTGTGTGTGTGTGTGTGTGTATGTATGTATGTATGTGTGTGTGTGTGTGTGTGTGTGTGTGTGTGTGTGTGTGTGTGTGTGTGTGTGTGTGTGTGTGTGTGTTCTTGTTTTTTGTACCCTTCTTGAGACATCAACAAGGAAAAGTACCTTCCATATGAGGACCGGTGAACAAGTCAGGACATAAATCATGGTCCCAATATGGAAAACCATTGCATCTAATAGAGAATGTCTCATTTGCACCCCCTGGTGGTGACATCTATCAAAATTAGGGTGGTCCCAAAAAGGATGGATTTTTCAAATTGACTGTGTGTCGGTTTAAAAAGGGCTCCCCCTCTGGTCAACATATGAAATAACAAGTGTGTGTAAAAATTTCAAGTGCTCCCCCTCTGGCCAACATATGTAACAACAAGTGTGTGTAAGAAATTGAAATGCACCCCTTTGGCCAAAATGTATTAAAAAAATTAAATCAATATGTACATAACTGTAATAACTTAAAGTAAATAATGAAGAGTAAAACCAATTACAAACAAAAAATAATATACAAAATAAATTAACTAAAAGCAGTCTTTTTCTCACAATGTGTCAATTTTTTTTTTATAAAATTGCGAACAATTTCTCATGTTCTTTCTTTCTGTAATATTGCAATATATTCTCGTAAAATTATTACTTTTTTATGCAAAATTATTACTTTTTAATGCAAAATGGTGACATTTGTCGTATGAAATTCTGACTTTTATCGCAACATTGCCAATTTTTTGGTTGTTCTTGTAAAATAGTGACATTTTTGGAGTAAAATGATGACTTTTGTCATCATTTTACCAAGTAAAATTCCGATTATTATTATAATATTGCCAACGTTTTCTTATAAAATTGTGACTTTTGTCGAGTAAAATTACGACTCTTTTCATAAAATTGCCAACATTTTAAGCTTTTCTCATAAAATTGCGACAGTTATTGAGTAAAATTCCAAATTGTATCTTAATATTGCACAAATGTTTAGTCTGTCTTGTAAAATTTGGACTTGCGTTGAGTAAAATTTCGACTTTCTTGTGAAAATTGTGAACTTTTTCTTGTGAAATTCCACACAAATTTTTCAAGCTTTTCTATATTTGCATAGTATGTACATATTATTATTGTTGTAAATACACATCTTTATATATCTAGAAAGGGTGGTCCTAAAGAGGTAGGCATTTTTCGGAGGTCTCAAGAAGGTAACAAATACATGAGTATGTGTGTGTGTGTGTGTGTGTGTGTGTGTGTGCGTAGGTGCGTGTGTGTGTGTGTGTGTGTGTGTGTGTGTGTGTGTGTGTGTGTGTGTGTGTGTGTGTGTGTGTTTGCTTTAAAAGCCTGCCTTCTAGGGGTTGTCACAGTAACACCAAAAGATACACCATTCTTAACAAGATTAAATTGCAAGCTCTATAGCAGCATTTCCACAAGCTATGTTTGTGTTCACTCTCGCTAATCACAACCCACTGTCAACTTTGCAATTGTTCTCCCTCTAATCACTCTTTGTGACCCAAACACTTGAAAATGACCCCTCGTTGTAAGCACATGTGAAGTGTAATTTTACAATTGTTGACTTTTACAACCTTCAATTAAATGGATGGCTACTTAGGTCTGCAACCACTCTTATTAAAAATTCTATTTATGTGGATCTATAGTTTCTGCCATTATGGCCGTCTTTATCTTCACATCTACAAACCCTGTTTCCATTTGAGTTGGGAAATTGTGTTAGATGTAAATATAAACGGAATACAATGATTTGCAAATCATTTTCAACCCATATTCAGTTGAATATGCTACAAAGACAACATATTTGATGTTCAAACTGATAAACATTAATTTTTTTGCAAATAATCATTAACTTTAGAATTTGATGCCAGCAACACGTGACAAAGAAGTTGGGAAAGGTGGCAATAAATACTGATAAAGTTGAGGAATGCTCATCAAACACTTATTTGGAACATCCCACATGTGTGCAGGCTAATTGGGAACAGGTGGGTGCCATGATTGGGTATAAAAACAGCTTCCCAAAAATTGCTCAGTCTTTCACAAGAAAGGATGGGGCGAGGTACACCCCTTTGTCCACAACTGCGTGAGCAAATATTCAAACAGTTTAAGAACAACGTTTCTCAAAGTGCAATTGCAAGAAATGTAGGGATTTCAACATCTACGGTCCATAATATCATCAAAAGGTTCAGAGAATCTGGAGAAATCACTCCACGTAAGCGGCATGGCCGGAAACCAACATCGAATGACCGTGACCTTTGATCCCTCAGACGGCACTGTATCAAAAACCGACATCAATCTCTAACGGATATCACCACATGGGCTCAGGAACACTTCAGAAAACCACTGTCACTAAATACAGTTCGTCGCTACATCTGTAAGTGCAAGTTAAAGCTCTACTATGCAAAGCAAACGCCATTTATCAACAACATCCAGAAACGCCGCCAGCCTCTCTGGGCCCGAGATCATCTAAGATGGACTAATGCAAAGTGGAAAAGTGTTCTGTGGTCTGACAAGTCCACATTTCAAATTGTTTTTGGAAATTTTCGACATCGTGTCATCCGGACCAAAGGGGAAGCGAACCATCCAGACTGTTATCGACGCAAAGTTCAAAAGCCAGCATCTGTGATGGTATGGGGGTGCATTAGTGCCCAAAGCATGGGTAACTTACACATCTGTGAAGGCACCATTAATGCTGAAAGGTACATACAGGTTTTGGAACAACATATGCTGCAATCTAAGCGCCGTCTTTTTCATGGACGCCCCTGCTTATTTCAGCAAGACAATGCCAAGCCACATTCAGCACGTGTTACAACAGCGTGGCTTCGTAAAAAAAGAGTGCGGGTACTTTCCTGGCTCGCCTGCAGTGCAGACCTGTCTCCCATCGAAAATGTGTGGCGCATTATGAAGGGTAAAATACGACAGCGGAGATCCCGGACTGTTGAACGACTGAAGCTCTACATAAAACAAGAATGGGAAAGAATTCCACTTTCAAAGCTTCAACAATTAGTTTCCTCAGTTCTCAATCGTTTATTGAGTGTTGTTAAAAGGAAAGGCCATGTAACACAGTGGTGAAAATGCCCTTTCCCAACTACTTTGGCACGTGTTGCAGCCATGAAATTCTAAGTTAATTATTATTTGCAAAAAAAAAATTAAGTTTATGAGTTTGAACATCAAATATCTTGTCTTTGTAGCATATTCAACTGAATATGGGTTGAAAATGATTTGCAAATCATTGTATTCCGTTTATATTTACATCTGACACAATTTCCCAACTCATATGGAAACAGGGTTTGTACTTACAGTATTCTATACAGGATGCTGCATATAGGACATAATAAAAGTGGGGTAAAAACACAAGGTTACAGCTGTGAATGTTTAGTTTGCAAGGTTCTGTTGTTGCTCCTTGTTTCTTTTGTGTTCATCTCAGTGTTTGGATAAAAGTGAGGGGGGAAAACACCTGAACAAGAATAATCGTTAGGGTCATTAACATGAATTGTCTGCATTGCATATTGTTATTGTATTCACATTTTCTTCCAGACAAAATTACTTGTCATATATTTTTACCTTTTCTTTTTTGTATCTCTTAAAATGTATTTAGTTGATGCATCTTTTTTACATTTCAAAGTAAGGCCAATGCTGACCTGACAGTAAAAGTCACTCATTAAAGTAATTCATTAAGAACAAATTAAAAACTTTAGTGCATTGCAATTTTTTTTCACAACATTTTTAATCACACAAATACAAACATTTTAATATTGCAGTATCTTCAGCATTCATTATATTTTATTATACATTTATTGTTATTATCATTACATTTTCATGTTCTCTCGAGCCGCATGGTGCTCTTTAGCAACGCCCTAGTGGCTCCCTGGAGCTTTTTCAAAGATGGGGGAAAAATATATTTGTTATTTTAATAATGTTTCTGTAGGAGGAAAAACATGACACAAACCTTCCTAATTGTTAGAAAGCCCACTGTTTAATATGTTTGAGTTTATGCTTCACTGATGAGAGTATTTGGCCAGCGCCGTTTTGCCCTACTAATTTTGGCGGTCCTTGAACTCACCGTAGTTGGTTTGAATGTACAACTTTCTCCAACGCTGCCACAGAAAGACGTGTTTTATGCCACTCCTTCTTTGTCTCATTTTGTCCACCAAACGTTTTATGCTGTACGTGAATGTACAAAGGTGAGCTTTGTTGATGTTATTGACTTGCGTGGAGTGCTAATAATCCTTGCTCAAATTCTATTTAGGCTAGCTCTGTGTACATATTGCATCATTATGCCTCAATTATAGGTATATTTGAGTTCATTTAATTTTCTTTACTTATGCCCTCTGTGTGTTTAATTTATATTTGCATGTCACATGACACATTATCTGTACGTAATATTGGCTGCATTTTTGATGGTGTGCCATGTTGTTCCAGACCACAGCAAATGTTACCATATTGTTCCAGACCACAGCAAACGTTACCCAGCTTGCAAAGATTGTAATAAATCCATTAGAAGGAGATAGCCTGGCGTTTCCTTTAACTTGGACAAACACATCTATACCTTTGGCAGTTTTAAGCCAGTAATTTCCAGGAGTTATCGAACCCTCTGAGACATTTACTTCATGTGTTGCCTTCATTATAACACTTACATAAGGCTTTTAACTTTTTGGGGCTCCAGACAGATTCGTTTTTTGTGTTTTTGGTCCAATATGGCTCTTTCAACATGTTGGGTTGCCAACCCCTGATATAGGGGATGACATTAAGGTGTCCCTTAAGCTTTGTTATTGTTTTGTTCATGGCCAATGCCATACTGTTGCTACATAGACTAAGGAAAAAAATTGAGCCGTGCAAGGAGGAAAGACCCTGCACGATACGTTTATCGGTTCAATAGCTGTGTCCTTGATTGCACTTACTGTGTGTGTGTCTGTGTCTTTGTCCAGCAGAGGTTGGCAAGGATCACTACACGGAAGAGTCCGAGGTCTCCACATGTGAAACCAGAGTAGACAAGTCACTTCTGCCCCGAAAACCCAGCACACGGGCTCATGGAGGGGCCCGCACATATTCCCTCAAGGTCTCACACCCTCACATTCCCTGTGATCCAGCGTTGTTGCATAGCTTTTTCAGCATCACCTTCTTCATCACCTCCGTAGGGGAGAAATCCATCGGATGAAACTGGTCTCTTCTTCAGAGATGGGAAAAAGCGCATCGACTACATCCTGGTTTACAAAAAGTCCAGTCCACAGGTGGAAAAGAGGTGCACCTTTGAGAAGAATTTACGTGCTGAGGGCTTAATGCTGGAAAAGGAGGTGAAAAACATTCTCAACCGTTATTCAATCCAACTTTTAGTGCAGACTACAACGTCCAAGTAGACATACAATCACATGCAGTACATAAAACAAACAAAATACAGTATAAAAGGCATTATCACATAATCTGAAAAACAGTGGTTGTGCATATTCAATAAAAGGCATCTAATAAATGAATACATGCAGCAATAAAAACATATGTATATATATATATATATATATATATATATATATATATATATATATATATATGTATATATATATATATATATATATATATATATATATATATCTCCATCCATCTTCTTCCGCTTATCCGAGGTCGGGTCGCGGGTGCAGCAGTCTAAGCAAGGAAGCCCAGACTTCCCTCTCCCCAGCCACTTCGTCCAGCTCTTCCCGGGGGATCTCGAGGCGTTCCCAGGCCAGCCGGGAGACATAGTCTTCCCAACGTGTCCTGGGTCTTCCCCGTGGCCTTCTACCGGTCGGACTTGCCCTAAACACCTCCCTAGGGAGGCGTTCGGGTGGCATCCTGACCAGATGCCCGAACCACCTCACCTGGCTCCTCTCAATGTGGAGGAACAGCGGCTTTACTTTGAGCTCCCCCCGGGTGACAGAGCTTCTCACCCTATCTCTAAGGCCGCCACCCGGCGGAGGAAACTCATTTCGGCCGCTTGTACCCGTGATCTTGTCCTTTCGGTCATAACCCAAAGCACATGCCCATAGGTGAGGATGGGAACGTAGATCGACCGGTAAATTGAGAGCTTTGCCTTATGGCTCAGCTCCTTCTTCACCACAACGGATTGATACAGCGTCCGCATTACTGAAGACGCCGCACCGATCCGCCTGTCAATCTCACGATCCACTCTTCCCTCACTTGTGAACAAGACACCGAGGTACTTGAACTCTTCCACTTGGGGCAAGATAGCCTCCCCAACCTGGAGATGGCACTCCACCCTTTTCCGGGCGAGAACCATGGACTCGGACTTGGAGGTGCTGATTCTCATCCCAGTCGCTTCACACTCAGCTGCGAACCGATCCAGTGAGAGCTGAAGATCCTGGCCAGATGACGCCATCAGGTCCACATCATCTGCAAAAAGCAGAGACCTAATTTTGCAGCCACCAAACCAGATCCCCTCAACGCCTTGACTGCGCCTAGAAATTCTGTCCATAAAAGTTATGAACAGAATCCGTGACAAAGGGCAGCCTTGGCGGAGTCCAACCCTCACTGGAAACGTGTCCGACTTACTGCCGGCAATGCGGACCAAGCTCTGACACTGATCATACAGGGAGCTATATAAATATATATATGTATATATATATATACTTTAAAAATGCGTCTATATATTCTATAAAAGGCACAGATACCAGTGTTTCCATATATACGATTGGTACCTAACAGAACTACTCCTGGGATTGGTTATCTGTACAATAAGATCATTCATTAAGAGCCATATTAGGGGAGTATGTACTAAATGGGATGTGAATGAATGGTGTTGTGTTGCGTATATTTTGTACTACTTTAGGAGAGAACAGGGTTAGCTGTCACACTTAAATAGATGTATAGAAATTGACAGAATTGGGATCAGCGCTCACTTGTATAGTCTTTTCTGGAGTCAGAAAGTTGAACTTGCATTTTTCATGTCAAATTATAAATATTTGGCTCCTCAGTATTTTACTTCTCGATTTTTACACAGCGATTATTATAACAGACCAATTGTTACCCTTAAAAAGTGTGGAGGGTAAGCTATAGTTTAGATTGCTATTAGCTAGCAAAGTATAGTTGACATGGTTGTTAGCCTTGATGCTTGCAAGAAAGTCTAGTTGGGGTTGGTTGTGATATACTAATATTTTCATGCATATTACATATACAGTAGGCTATTTTGTGCAAGGATGCATTAAGTTTTGTATATGTCAACTTGTCAATGCAATTAATCTTTCCAATTTAGTTCCAACTTCTTGCTTTTTTAGGTATTTTCCCATTAAAATAAGATTGTGATAACCCTTTGAGACACTTGTGATTTAGGGCTATATAAATAAACATTGATTGATTGATGGGTGTCCCGATCTGATATTAATATCGGATATCGGGTCTAATATCATCAGAAAAAACTGCTGAAGATGATACCATACCATACCAACTTTATTTATAAAGCCCTTTAAAGACAAGCACAGTTGAAAAACAAAGGGCTGTACACCACAAAGAAATGGAGGCAAAGGACAGACTAAAAAATGACATTTAAAACAGAAATAAAAATACACATTTAAAAAGCAAATATAAATTACCCTAAGAACAGTTTGTTAGATAAAAACAGTTTAGAAGTTAAAAACAGTTAAAAAAGTTAAAAGCTAAAAACAGTTCAAAGTCTCATGCTGGGTTAAAAGCCAGTGAATAAAAATGGGTTTTATGAAGGGTCTTAAAAATAGCCAAAGAAGGGGCCTGTCTCACATGGAGAGGGAGTCATGATGTCAGCTTGCATCTAAAAATTTTACTTGTGCAAGGCTGGACATCAGGTTAACAGCTAATTGTCTTTCAATAAGCACACGTTTGACCTTTTCTTGGGTTTTAGTGAAGTAATGTACAAAATGTAAACATGGTCGGCTATAGTCCACCAACCACTAGCAACTACCATACACGACAGCTAAGCACACAAGATAGACATACATAACAAATGTCCTTAATTCAGTGCTTCTCAAAAATGTTCTGCTACGGCCCACTAGGGAAGAAATAATTTTGCCGCCCCCGACTATAAAAAGTATCATTTGTGTATAAAATTGCTATAAGTACACCGCTGCATAATATTGCATCCTTAACATTAAAAAAAAAGAAAAAATATCGATCAACTTACAACAAACTAACTTTAGTCTGTCACAGAAAAGATTTAAAGTGCGTCAATGGCTATCAGTACCATGATTCTGCATGATATTGATAACGCATGTTCCCCGGGGTCCCCTGGCATAGCACTGCGCACCCTCCAGAGGGGCCCGCTCCACTATTTAAGAAGGAATGCCTTAAAGGTGGCGGGGGTGTATATTGTAGCGTCCCAGAAGAGTTCGTGCTGCAAAGGGTTCTGGGTATTTGTTCTGTTGTGTTTATTAATTATTAATCCTCAATCTCGTTACCTTGCGTAATGACAATAAAGCTGATTCTGATTCTGATTCTGATTTTGTATTACTGTGCGGATGTTCTCCCAAAATGTGTTTGTCATTCTTGTTTGGTGTGGATTCACAGTATGGTGTATATTTCTAACAATGTTAAAGTTGCTTATACGGCCACTCTCAGTGTAAACTGTATCGCTGTTGATGAAGTATGCTTCGCATTTACGTGTGTGTGCGTACAGGAGCCGCTCATATCTTGTGACTGGGCGGGCACGTTGTTAGAAGGGATGAAAAGCGGACGTGACGTCAGCTCGTAGAGGATGTTAAAAGCAGTGCCTGTAAGGCACGTCCCTAATACTGTGGAATATGAGATATAATGACTGATGAACACCTTCGTTCGATAATGAGGGATGCCTCAGCTCAAAGCCTGAGCCCCGACATTAATGAACTCGCATCCAAGAAAAGATGGCAGGTATCTGGCTTGGGCACATCAGATTAGATCAGTGTGTTGCAAACTGAGCAGTGTAAAGTCCTGAATGGTTGGTTTATTCATTGTGATTTTATTTTCAAATTTATTAGCCTGTGGAAAAAGTTAATGTTGATATTTACCTCAGAAGGCTGCAAATAGAAAAGAGGCATTACATTTTTATTTAAATTGTATTTGATATGCCATTGATATTTTTTTATTATTATTATTATTATTTGAAACTCGATTTTGCATGTCACTATAAAGTTATGTAAGCCTTGCTTGTTCAATATTTAATGCAAAACCTGTTTGGGTCCCTATCAAAAAGGTTAATTTGTTCAACCTTGGCCCGCGGCTTTGTTCAGTTTTAAATTTTGGCCCACTCTGTATTTGAGTTTGACACCCCTGCCTTAAATGAACAATATTGCAGTCTAAAACAACACATTTGCCAATATAAACAAATATCAAAGAGTTATCATGTATGTACTATTATTTGTGCTGAGCTCGCATCTGGTTAATATCGGTATCGGCCAATAGTCAAGGCTTCATTATCAGTGTCATATCGGAAGTGAAAAAGTTGTATCGGTACACCACATCCACGAGTGACTATACCAACCCCATAGTCCGGGACAATCATTATTACCCTTTGTTACGCTCAGTTGGGAAATGAAAGGGATACAAATTTCTAGCCAACACCTTAAAACTGCAATTTAATGCCGGAATGAATATTGAAAGCTGTTTCGATGATGAGCAATTCTCACTTGAGTAAAACGTGTGACAATTAACCTCGTTCTCCCCTACTCTGCAATCACCTTCATTACATTTATAATTTCACACAGTGGCACGCAGATCTCCAACAAGCCTCAGTTAGTAACAAGGATCAGCCAAACGTGTGGAGTATGTCTGTTTTGTAAGCTATACTGTAGCTGCACCTTGATTCATGGAGGATGGTGTACATGTGTGGTGCCGTTATGATTCTCGGACCCTCCAACAACTTCACACTTCAACAAAACTTGTTATTGGCTCATCCTTCAGCGCATTACCTTATGTTCAAGTCTGTTTCCAATGCCTCTTACATTGCTGTCTTTGTGGTTTTAAAAGCCTTCCCTGACAAACAACGACATCATGTTTGTGAAGATCCATGCTCCCTGGGACACACTTTGCAAATACGCCGAGCAGATGAACATCCGGATGCCTTTCAGGTAACAGATGTTGGAGAAGCGATTCCAGTGTAGAGCATCATTTTCTTTCACTGGCTGGAAGCTTCTTTAATGTGTCTCTCTTTTCCTGTGGAAGGAAAAAATGCTACTTTACAGACTGGAAAAGCAAAACCTTGGGCAGGTATGTGTATTTTCTATTTTGCAGATGTGGGAATGGAATGCTGTGAAAACAGGCAGGGCTCGAGTAGGTATGTAAAGCATGTCTGTGTGGGCAGGTGAGGCAGAGCTTCAAATGTTTTGAATTAAAATAATAATAATTCATAAAACAAATATTATTATTTGTGCATGCTGTAAATATTTTTTCTGTTTGATTACAATTAGAGATGTCCGATATTATCGGCCGACAAATGCTTGAAAATGTAATATCGGAAATTATCGGTATCGGTTATTTTATTATCGGTATCGGTTTTATTTACGTATTTATTTATTTATTTATTTGTATTAAATCAACATAAAAAACACAAGATACACTTAAAATTAGTGCACCAACCCAAAAAACCTCCCTCCCCCATTCACACTCATTCACACAAAAGGGTTTTTTCTTTCTGTTATTAATATTCTGGTTCCTACATTATATATCAATATATATCAATACAGTCTGCAAGGGATACAGTCCGTAAGCACACATGATTGTGCGTGCTGCTGGTCCACTAATATAACCTTTAACAGTTAATTTTACTCATTTTCATTCATTACTAGTTTCTATGTAACTGTTTTTTATTGTTTTACTTTCTTTTTTGTTCAAGAAAATGTTTTTAATTTTTTATCTTATTTTATTTTATTAATTTTTTTTAAAAAGGACCTTATCTTCACCATACCTGGTTGTCCAAATTAGGCATAATAATGTGTTAATTCCACGACTGTATATATCGGTATCGGTTGATATTGGTATCGGTTGATATCGGTATCGGTAATTAAAGAGTTGGACAATATCGGAATATCGGATATCGGCAAAAAGCCATTAACGGACATCCCTAATTACACTACATTTTTTAAAACATTTTTGTAAGTAAAAATCATATAGAATGAAGCTTATATGAGGCTGCTTAGTGCGTATGCAAACTTATCAATTTGTGTACAGTGCGCCATGTGCACTAAATACACTGAATAAATATGTTGTACAAATTTATCGCGTAAGCAAGTATCTCCTGTCTGCTTTAGTGCGCAATAGAGATATGATGTTCGCAAACGATTCGAGTCTTTTGGGAGATGTTTTTTATGCACATGCAGATACAGCAGGGGTGTCAAACTCATTTTAGATGGGGGGGGGGGCACATGAAGAAAAATCTACCCCCAAGTGGGCCGGACTGGTAAAGTCACGGCACGATAACTTAAAAATAAAGACAACTTCAGATTGTTTTCTTTGTTTTAAAAATAGAACAAGCACATTCTGAAATTGTACAAATCATAATGTTGTTGTTTTTTTACGCTTGCATGTTGCAGTTAATAGTACTCTATCTTTATTTGTCGTTGTGTATATTTTCTGAATAAATTATCTGATAATGTTCACCAGTCAACGTTGGTGTTAATTTTCAATCTATCAAGATAAAAAAAATTATATCAGAATCAAATTACAGTATGTTATTTATGTAGTTTGATCATTTTCCTCGACTGATGTACTAACATCATGTGGTTTATTTTGTACATATGTAGCATTATCTACAAAGATACAAAGAATTGCTATTGCGACATACAAAGAATTGCTATTGCGACATCCAGTGGACACATTTAGAACAGCTGTTTCTTGCGTTAAAAAATGTCAGGTTTATTTTTATACTTAGCAAACTCATCCCGCGGGCCGGATAAAACCTGTTCGCGGGCCTGATCCGGCCTTCGGGCCGTACGTTTGACACCCCTGAGATACAGCGTCAGCAATTGCCCACCATTAGTCAAAGAAAACAAAGCAGCATTTGGATTTGCTTTTTTTAATTAAAATATATACTTTTTTATTTTTATTTTGTTTTCTGGTTAATTTTTCTGATATGTAAAGTAGCTCAAGCATACACACATACAATAGTGTCTTCGCATTGTTATTATGTTGTAATTTGTATTCTAGTTGTATTTATACTTTTTATTTGCACAACAACATTTCATTCTTAACTATTATTTTTGTATTTTTTTCTGTATCATTAAAATGTTCTGTGCTACAAAGTTTTTTAGGTCAGGGAAAATGTAAAATATCGATGTCACTGCAAAGCATGGGGATATGGCACCACCTTACAGTATAGAATGTTTACAATAAAAACACAAAAACAACATAACAGCAATATTTCAGAATAGAGTAATTCCCACCTGTAGTGTAAAAATGTGTGTACATTTCGATCTTTTAATTGCTACCATTGATTGTTTCCTTAATTTAAAACAATAACTGTAATAACAAGCTAATTTTGAATGGCTCTCTTAAAAATCCGTCTCTTTCAAAGAGCCATACATCTTATCTTTGGTGCGCAAGCATTGATATAACGCTTGTAGAAACATAAAATGTTTGTAGAATTTTTTTTTACACCATTGCTTTCCACAGTGTAGAATCTACAGTCTGTGTAATGTCTTTAATGTACGTGTCACATCATTATTCTTGCTAATCGAACTCTAAATACAGAAAAATCATACTGCGAGGCAATTCAGTATGAATTGGGGCGGTGCAGACTTGTGTATGAAGAGAGTATGACCAAATAAACAACAGGCGCCATGACGTGTGCGGCTGTGTTCGCATACAGCCAATTGCTGTAGTTTAGACGATAGTTTTTCTGATGAAATAAACCAAAATAATACGTCTATATCTATATTTCTAAATATATTCCAGCTCCTAAACATACGATCAAACACTTATTTTGCTACATTCATGCAGTGTTTAGTGACCAGCTGGCACTCTAACACACACTCGACGGCACAATAAACATTAAAAAAAAAACACAGAACGACCAAAAAATAGCTTAATACCCTCTATTTTGCCAAAATCTTCATTAGCTTTGGACCAACAATCACAGAGAAATGGTGACTCTTGTGTGAAGTATGTCAAATGTACTTGTAATCAATGTATGTATCACTCATTATGTATAATTGTGTGAATGCTCCAAAGCATTCACACATGGTTTTCTACACCAAAATTCATCCATTTATTCTTTTTCTTCTTCTCCAGAATTTGGCGCGCTCTGCCTTCCACATTTTTCATCCGATTCAAACCGTTCCAAATTCAAACTGTTCAGCCTATTCGGGAATCACGGGTTTTCCCTTGACAAATTCCAAAAAATCCCAGATTTCCATGTTTTCCGGGACATTTTCCCCATTCAAAATGAAGTGGCCATTTTTCAAACTTCCACATTTTTCAACCGATTCAAACCATTCCACCTTCAACTTATTCCACTCACCCTGGACATTCAAACTATCATTTTTCCAATCCCCGTTTTTTCAAAACCTTTTTTCACCCTTTTTCCTTCCACATTTTTCAACCCATTTTAAACATTCGTCTTAATTAGGACAAAAAACTAAGTTGTTTTTTTAACTGGAAAAATTCCCGGTTTTCCCAAAATTCCTGGAATTCTTTAATATTATTTCTCATATAAAAATGTTACTACTTCAACATTTCTTGACCGATTTGAAAAATTCCAAAACCAACCATTTGAACTCATTCAAAACATTGAAGTCTTTTGACATTTTCCAAAGAATTCCCGCTTTTTCCGAAAAATTCCATGAAATTCCCATTGAAATGAATGGGACATTTTTCAAAGTTTCACAATTCCCACATTTTTCGTCCGATTCAAATTGTTCCAACTTCCAAATATTCAGCCTTCAATAATTCTAAAAAAGTCCCAGATTTCCAAGACTTCCCAGTTTTCAGGGAAATGTTCCCCATTCAAAATAAATTTTCCATTTTTTAAACTTCCACGATTTGCACATTTTTCAACCTATTCAAACCATTCCAACATCAACACATTCCAATCATCCAACTAGCACTTTCCCAAGTTCCAAACCAAATTCCGTTTTCCTGGAAATTCAAACTATTCAACATTCAAACCATTCCAACATTCAAATCATTCCAACATTCAACCTATTCTTACATTCATACTACATTCTGTCAGCATTTCAGTTCAACTTCAGCATTGGAGCATCCACATGCATTTCCTTCAGAAATTGCCTCATCTAGTTCTAACTGATTTTTCTTTTTTGTTAAGTAAGTGTGCTCTTGTAGTTATTTCCCCATATTTCTTCACAATAACTCAGTTATGGTTGCACTGGCGAGCAATAGAGAATTTAGAGTGATTTTTGGTTCAGAACATATTTTGCTTTGTTCATTATTGACATATTTCTTGCCACTTTATGTTGTATATTGTGTATGAGATTTCCAGTTCATTTTCTCAGCTATTACACCCAAAATGTGGTTCCCTTTACTCTTCTCATTTTTGTCCATTTGTGTTTGACTTTCTCATCTACTGGTATTGAATTATTATTTTAGTTTTACTGAGTCAAAGATAGTCTGTTTTTATCAAACCATCTCTTTTATTTGTTAATTTCTTCATGTCATTTGTATTAGCTTTTGTGTGTTCTGTACTGCGTTTTGTTCTACTAATTTCCGGGGCCCTTGAACTCACCGTAGTTGTGTTGACTGTGACTCAACAGTTTGTTTACATGTATAACTTTCTCCGACACTGCCACAGAAAATACGTGTTTTATGCCACGTCTTCTTTGTCTCATTTTATCCACCAAACATTTTATACAGTGCATGAATGCTCAAAGGTGAGCTCTGTTGATGTTATTAAGTGCTAATCAGGCATATTTGGTCAATGCATGACTGCAAGCTAATCGATACTAACATGCTATTTAGGTTCGTTGTATGTACATATTGCATCATTATGCCTTTGTAGGTATATTTGAGCTCATTTAATTTCCTTTACTTATGTCCTCTGTGTATTTAGTTTATTTTTCCATGTTTCATGACACATTATCTGTATGTAAGATTGGCTGCATTTCTGATAGTTGTTTGTGTGCCATGTTGTTCCAGACCACAGCAAACGTTAGCCAGCTTGCAAAGATTGTAATAAATCAATTAGAAGAAGGCAGCCTGCCGTTTTCTTTAACTTGGACACACACATCTATACCTTTGGTCATTTTAAAACAGTCATTTCCTGGAGTTATCTCACCCTCTGAAAAGTTTTACTAATGTTTTCCGATATTGTAAAAATGCATAGAATAAATATTACATTTCACCATTTCTGTCAACGAAGATTTGCGTCAGCCTGCGACACATAGTCATTTTGATAGTAGGATAATATAGTTATTTAGACACTTACAGCATGTGTTGCCTTCATTATAACACTTATACAAGTCTTTTAATTTTTTGCAGCTCCAGACAGATTACTTTCTTGTATTTTTGGTCCAATATGGCTCTTTCAACATTTTGGGTTGCCGACGCAAGACGCTGTAATCGGTGGCTCTCCAGTGTTAATGGCGAGATTTCACTTCCCATACTTTCTTCTTTCCGGATCTCGCGGGTGGAGCAGCCCCATACTGTACAACAGGATATTTTTAACGAGGGAGTGCCGCGAACACATAGCATCAGCTTAAAGGTAGTAGCGGTCATGGCACCCTATAGTCACCTGAGTGCCTTTTGACCAATCATTGAGGAGGTCACCTGAAACCGTGTTGGCCATACTCTATTTATACAAGACTCGTACGTAAGGATGATACTCGAAACCGATTTTCCCAGTTGTTCGATAAGAAAAGAACCGAGTCCTCGGACTCGAATCCCCTTTTGAGAACCGGTACCCGTTATCGAGACCACTATAGTAAAGAAAAGAGTTGGTTCTTTATTCGAATACCTGGGAACGAATCCCGTCCCGACCAGAAATGCTCCGTCTGACATCACAAGAAATGACGTCACGTAGCTCAGTCATTAGGCGCAGATAGCGAAAGCAGGAAAAACAATGGACCGGAAAAAGCGCTCCGAGGTGTAATAAAGTTCAAAACAAAAGGTATAATCCAATGAATAACTTTACTGAGAGATTTGAGCAGGGTACAGACACATGACGAACACTTTTACGACCAACCGGAAACATAGCAACCAGGCTAGCAACGCACCTCCTTTACGGCAGCTGTCGCAACGTTCTTAAAGCAACCGCAGCACATACATATATATATACAACATATATGACATGATCTCCCTTTTTTAACTTTTGTTTTTCTTTCCTTGTAAACAAAACAAAATCACACTGTATATGTGTTGTCTGTCTAATTATAAATAATGCAGACGAGGCGTGTTGGCTGCGTTCTTGACGTTTACTTTCACAGCGTGCTCATAACCTCATTCTTAGGTGCCGGCGTGACGACATGCAACAACACTTTTCGGGGCCACCGCGCATGCTCGTCACTCCCGTTGTATGCTGGGTAGTGTAGTTGTTATATTCCCTAGCTCATAACATCACATCTTTCCCCCTATAAAGAAATAATGTTAACTCAATAAAGTGTATTTCTTTTTTTAGCTTTAACTTTTCATTTTTTAGCATTATAACCACATTTGCAAACAACTTTTCTCTTCATAGAATTTTCTTTCAATAAAGAAATGAAGTGCAAAAATGTCAAAGCTTCATAACAAACAGTTATGTCAAATAGCAGCAGAAGTGCACTTTTTGGAGAGCTGTATTATTTTCAGTTTTGTGCCCAAGGGACTGATTTTATTTAACACTATATTATTATTTATACACCTTTAGTGATCACAGAGACCGGTTGTTTTTGTGTTACTGTATATATTTGTTTTTCTTTAAAATCCTACTTAATATACTTTGGGTAACAACAGTCAATATTTATTTATTTTATTTTATTTTTTTAGGGGGGTAACAGTCAATATTTATTTATTTATTAGATTTTATTTTTTTCTTATATAATAAAAGTGAGCTTTTGCTAAACCAAATATTGTGTTTTTTTTTCCATATACAACAACCTATCTGGACTCCATACGAGAATTGATAAGGAATTGGTTCAAAAAGAGGATTCGATAATAGGCTCAAACTCGATAATTTCTTATCAAACATCATCCCTACTTGTACGTGAGATACAGTAGCAGGCGCTTGTTACTACAATACCATTTTTTTCAAAGAAGAAGCCAGTGGCTTTTGTTTAAAAACAAACATTTCCACAAACAAAATACAATAATGATGTTTCAATGCTCTGCTGAATGACTGAAAGAATGAGTGAATGAATGAAGGAATGAGACGGCCAAGATGAAGGAATATACAGTCGTGGTCAAAAGTTTACATACTGTACACTTGTGAAGAACATAATGTCATGGCTGTCTTGAGTTTCCAATAATTTCCACAAATCTTATTTTGTTGTGATAGAGTGATTGGAGCACATACTTGTTGGGTGCAGTTGGGTGTTCCAACAGGACAATGACCCCAAACACACGTCAAAAGTGGTAAAGGAATGGCTAAATCAGGCTACAATTAAGGATTTAGAATGGCCTTCCCAAAGTCCTGAATTAAACATGTGGACAATGCTGAAGAAACAAGTCCATGTCAGAAAACCAACACATTTAGCTGAACTGCACCAATTTTGTCAAGAGGAGTGGTCAAAAATTCAACCAGACGCTTGTGGATGGCTACCAAAAGCGCCTTATTGCAGTGAAACTTGCCAAGGGACATGTAACCAAATATTAACATTGCTGTATGTATACTTTTGACCAAGCAGATTTGCTCACATTTTCAGTCGACCCATAATAAATTCATAAAAGAACCAAACTTCATGAATGTTTTTTGTGACCAACAAGTATGTGCTCCAATCACTCTATCACAAAAAAAATAGAGTTGCAGAAATGATTGGAAACTCAAGACAGCCATGACATTATGTTATTTACAAGTGTATGTCAACTTTTGACCACAACTGTATATAAAAGTTCAGAAACGTCTAAAAACTGGACTTTTAGCCCAAATGGAAGGTAATCAGACTTAACATTTATAAGAGCTTTTCCTGAAAGATGTAATTCACATTTAGTAAAAAGAGCACCATTTTTGTATTTTATTTTGTGAAAGTAAATAAATGTTACTAAGAAGTATTCAATACCATTTTTATGAAACTTTGTCATTTTCTTCTTTTTCCTTGTTATCCTCCCAATGAGCAGCCTATATTAACATTGATGAGAGCTTACTGTATAACAATTTATTAAAAAAACAAACTCCAAAGTGCCTCGCCTGCCTTGAACCTCATCTTGTATACGTGTTGTATTTTGAATTTGTATTGTATATTGGGGTTTTGTCTCATCCTTAAAACATTGTGCTGTTAAACCATATATTTTTTAATGGGGTGTTTTGAGTTATGACTAATCACTATAAATTCCTTGCTTGCATAATTTCAATTAACTCAAAAAAAGGACACGGTATTTTGATAGAAATGCAATACAGGTTTGTTTTACTTGTTTTCACCTCATTTGTTTTCTCAAAACGAGGTAACAGTATTAACTAAAGTCCATTAGAAATATTTTCCAGCAAGCGCACCAGTCAGTCTCCTCGTTCAACCTTGCATTGATATATGCATCGACCTGATCACTGACCTTATAGCCACCTGTGTCGCCTTTCAGGTAACCGTCTGCGGTTAAGGAAAATCATTTGGGTGATTATAATCTGAGTTTGTACATAATTACTGCAATAACTATTTGTGATTAATTGCATGTGTTAACACGTTATCTTTAACATCCCTATTAATTAGGGATGTCTGATAATGGCTTTTTGCTGATATTCGATATTCCGATATTGTCCAACTCTTTAATTACCGATATATGCAATCGTGGAATTAACACATTATTATGCCTAATTTGGACAACCAGGTATGGTGAAGATAAGGTACTTTTCAAAAAAATTAATAAAATAAGATACATAAATTAAAAACATTTTCTTGAATAAAAAAAGAAAGTAAAACAATATAAAAGCAGTGTCATAAAAACTAGTAATTAATGAAAATGAGTAAAATTAACTGTTAAAGGTTAGTACTATTAGTGGACTAGCAGCACGCACAATCATGTGTGCTTACGGACTGTATCCCTTGCAGACTGTATTGATATATATTGATATATAATGTAGGAACCAGAATATTAATAACAGAAAGAAACAACCCTTTTGTGTGAATGAGTGTGAATGAGTGTAAATGGGGGAGGGAGGTTTTTTGGGTTGGTGCACTAATTGTAAGTGTATTAGTTTTTTTTTATGTTGATTTAACTTAAAAAAAAAAAAAACCGATACCAATAAAAAAAACCCGATACTGATAATTTCTGATGTTACATTTTAACGCATTTATCGATCGATAATATCGGCAGGCCGATATTATCAGACATCTCTACTATGAATACACTTGCTTAATCTGTTGAACATAATCATACAAACTGTTGGAAAAGTAGCATTTTAAAATGTTATTTTGTCTCAAGAATGATTGAATTAAGTCTGACTATGTCAAAAACGATTAAAATAAACATGTCAAACCCATTGTTGATAGAACAATACTCTCACCCACATTGGTGGTACTTTTACCATAAACTAGCTCTTTTAATAAAAACTAAGGCACTGCGCTGGCTTTGTTGCATACTATTTTTAGAAGACTGTAGTCAGGCTTTGAAATGATGTTCAATTGATGTCCGAGCTCCACACAGGACTCCACATTTCTTTCTCACGGCAGACAGAAACATTGCAGTGACAAATAAACCATCACCAACCAAAGCAGCTTTTTCCCTTTTGTTCAGAAAAATATGTCAGGACAAACATTTCAGAGCAACTTGTGGATACATTTCAGTAGATTTGCTGCCGACATGACACTTTTCTATCTATCCTGTTTAATGACAATTTAGCAGCATATTGTTCAAAGCGTTAGAAACTAATTAGAGTTAGCGTTCCGTTCGTCTTCAACTCACACCTCCAGCAATGCCTTGCCTGCATCTCAGGGGAGGACTGGGATAGCGAGTCCAAATGGGCCGTGATCTGTGCCTCCATTGCTCAATCATTGATCAAACTTTATTTATAAAGCTCTTTTCACACCTACAGTCGTGGTCAAAAGTTTACATACACTTGTAAAGAACATAATTTCACGGCTGTTTTGAGTTTCCAATCATTTCTACAACTCTTATTTTTTTGTGATAGAGTGATTGGAGCACATACTTGTTGGTCACAAAAAACATTCATGAAGTTTGGTTCTTTTATGAATTTATTATGGGTCTACTGAAAATGTGAGCAAATCTGCTGGGTCAAAAGTATACATACAGCAATGTTAATATTTGGTTACATGTCCCTTGGCAAGT
Source organism: Nerophis lumbriciformis (assembly GCF_033978685.3). Classification (NCBI taxonomy): domain Eukaryota; kingdom Metazoa; phylum Chordata; class Actinopteri; order Syngnathiformes; family Syngnathidae; genus Nerophis; species Nerophis lumbriciformis. The sequence goes on along the minus strand of NC_084557.2, from coordinate 36,372,455 downwards.
TTCACTGCAATAAGGCACTTTTGGTAGCCATCCACAAGCTTCTGGCAAGCTTCTGGTTGAATATTTGACCACTCCTCTTGACAAAATTGGTGCAGTTCAGCTAAATGTGTTGGTTTTCTGACATGGACTTGTTTCTTCAGCATTGTCCACACGTTTAAGTCAGAACTTTGGGAAGGCCATTCTAAAACCTTAATTCTAGCCTGATTTAGCCATTCCTTTACCATTTTTGACGTGTATTTGGGGTCATTGTCCTGTTGGAGCACCCAACTTCGCCCAAGATCCAACCTCCGGGCTGATGATTTTAGGTTGTCCCTGAAGAATTTGGAGGTAATCCTCCTTTTTCATTGTCCCATTTACTCTCTGTAAAGCACCGGTTCCATTGCCAGCAAAACAGGCCCAGAGCATATTACTACCACCACCATGCTTGACAGTAGGAATTGTGTTCCTGGGATTAAAGGCCTCACATTTTCTCCTCCAAACATATTGCTGAGTATTGTGGCCAAACAGCTCCATTTTTGTTTCATTTGACATCACATGGACAAAGTTAAGACCTTCTGGAGGAAAATTCTGTGGTCAGATGAAACAAAAATGGAGTTGTTTAGCCACAATACCCAGCAATATGTTTGGAGGAGAAAAGGTAAGGTATTGAACCCCAGGAACACCATCCCTACTGTAGTTTGGGGACCCCTGCTATATAGCCTGTTTAGTGTATTGTATATTGTTCAAAGCGATAGAAATGAATTAGAGTTAGCGTTCTGTTTGTCTTCAACTCACACCGCCAGCAATGCCTTGCCTGCATCTCAGGGGAGGACTGGGATAGCGAGTCCCAAAGGGCCGTGATGTGTGCCTCCACTGCTGAGGTGTCCAATCAGGTCGTATTGTGGTCTACGCCAGTCGTGGCGGCAACCACCAGTTCAGTTCAGTGTGATTTTTGTAGGCTTCAAAGAGATTCAACTGTACTTCTTAAATAGCCGTAGAAGTGTAAAAATAAGACAACCAGTGAAATGTTGCTATCTAAAACCAATAAAACTCTCATGTTGTGGCAGAAATGTTTGTTCTGCTGGAAAATAAGATTTCTTGTTTGAGTTTTGTGCAGGAGTTTCTTTGGTTTTCATGAGGAATTATGGCCATTAGGTTTTGCTTACAGTCTTTCACAAAGCTGTTGTACTTAAGTGAACACAGAGAAGTAAACAAGCGCTCAGTGTTTACTAATGGTCTGTCTCTAACTCACATCCCCGTAGGGCTAAACAAATGGACCATGTGCAGGCAATTATCGCTTGCTGCTTTTATATTGATACTTTCTCCACAGTACTTGTTCTCCCCAGAGCAGACATAAACCATGTGTGTGCACACATTTGTAGTCATCTGATCAATATCAAGACAGCAGCATTGTTGGGTCAATGTACAGTTCATGTGGCTCACACAGTGGCGTACCTGGACCTTCAGTAACCGACATAATCCACTTCCTTTATACTAACCTCTATCACATAGCAATTATACAAACAAACCGTCAATAATATATATATATATATATATATATATATATATATATATATATATATATATATATATATATATATATATATATATAAAAAATAGAAAAAAAATCCAAAATAAGGAGTTGTGGCATCACAGAGAGAGAGGCATTCTGCGGTTTGGGGATTAATAACATCATTTTTAAAGAATACATTGAATCCAATAAATTGTTACGGAACTTCCACTCGGGATCACTAGTGACACCTGCTTGTAAATTTGGCGCTTGGTCAAATGTAACATGCGTAAATGTAACCGTTTGGTCTTAAAGGATTTAGAACACTCCAAACCTCGACACCTTTTTCCAGGCCGAGGACCTCCAAACTGATGGAAATATACAGTATCTTATGTGAAATTATGATTGTATTTTACATCAAACTGGTCCTAAAGGTGCTTTGTGATTGTGCAATACTAACGATATTCAAATAACAGTATTGTGCCGTTACTAGCTAGTTAGCAACTGGAGCGCTAAGCACTGTAATCGCTAGCTGACAACTAGCATGGCAATTGCTAGCACACTTATTGCGAGCTGATAACTAGAGTGCTAATTGTTAGCTAGTAACTAGAGCGCTAATAGCGAGCTGACAACTATTGTGCTAATTGCTAGCTGACAATTAGTGCGCCAATCAATGGCTGACAACTAGGGAGTTAATCGCTAGCTGGCAACTAGGGCGCCAATCGCTAGCAGACAAATAGATTTTAAACGCTTAAATAATATAATATAATTATTCATTCATGTTGTGTTTTTTTTAATTCATATTTAACTACAGTACATGACAGTGTGTTCGCTCAATTAAAGATATTGCAGGGGGTAATATAAAACTTTTTTTTTCAAAAATCAACTATAAATATCACGCTTAGCCTGCAGTACCTTTGCGGACCTTGTGGGGGTCGCGGACCCCCTGTTTCAGACCTCTACTCTACACAACCTTGTCTAGAGCAGTTCTAAATCAATATTTAGTTACATGACAAAAGCGTAAACAAATGTAATTTAAATACATCTTTCTCACTAAAGATGCTGATTGATTACAGACAAAACGCAACAGACTATATTCCGTTTTAAACATGGCTTGTCGAACAGTTTTGATTTCATCAACCAATTACAGGACAGAAAAATGCTGACTTTACAGTGGACTAGCTTGCTTGTCCTGTGAGGCAAATCTGAAATCTGATTGGTTAAAGACACAGTCCCATTGCTAATATATTTTAAGTCCCTCCGCCTGCACTCTTGATTCTGAAGGCCCTGGGCAGATTACATTATAAACACTATCTAACCCTCACATACTGTACACGTACTGGAAGCAGAGCAGCCAAAAGACAAACTATGAAATTAAGACAAAAGTCAGTTGGAAATAAAGAATACAATTTCATGGAACAAATACTAAAATTGAAGTTATGTACCGGTAGGTCAGTAGTTCTAATGAGTGTTTGGTCAGTGGTCAGTAAGAGAAGGCCTCACGGTCCCTGACTGTTCACCATACTTGAGCACATCAAGGGATTTATTTGAAACAATCTAGTTATCTGTCAATGAGATAATGATATAAAAGAGATGCACAATGGACACATACGTGTCTGTAATGTAGATTGTCTATGGGTGTTCTCATTCATCGAAGTCATTGTATTCTCAGGGCATTCAATTGATCGCAACTGGACTGACTGTTCAGTTTGTCTTAGAAGACGTTTTGTCTCTCATCAGTTCACGCTCATACACTTAGATAAGACCTAGACTACATCCGACTATTCTAAGTGTATGAGCATGAACTGATAAACCCTTCTTGGACGAGAGGCGAAACGTCTTGTAAAACTAACGGAACAGTCCAGTTCAGATCGATTGAATGCCCTGAGAATGTAATGTGGATTGGTGTTAAAAGTAAAAGTCACAGGTCCACTTAATAATGTCAGAGTAGACAATCTTCATGTTAATCCGTGCTGTTAATCTCACCCTGCATGGTGCGCTCCATCTGTGCAGCCGCTTTCATCTGAGATGTCGTCAGATAAAGAGCTGGCTTCCCAGAAATCCCATGAAGCTGGACAAAGAGGCTCTGCCTGACCTGGAAGAGACCGACTGCTACACTGCTCCCTTCAGTAGGGCACGTACGCATCAGTAAGTCATCACGTCACACTTGCATGAATTATACAGACATGATCACTCCTTGTTTTTTGCATACTGACGGCCAAATATGTTTGCACGATTACGGCCCGATTTATGTTCTTATGACTACTGAAGGCATAGCTGCACAATCTTCAAGAGATATACACACAATTCTCAATTGAATGCCTATATTCAGTTAACCGCTCACTTTCCTATGGTCTACAAGCAAATAACAGTTAGAGCAGGGGTGTCAAACTCATTTCAGATTGGAGGTCACATGGAGAAAAATATACTCCTAAGTGGGCCAGACTGGTAAAATCACGGCACGATAACTTAAAAATAAAGACAACTTCAGATCTTTCTTTAAAAATAGAACAAGCACATTCTGAAAGTGTACAAATCATATTGTTGTTGTTTTTTTACACTTACATGTTGCGGTTTATAGTAGTCTGCCTTTATTTGTCGTTATTTGTACTTTCTGAATATATTATATGATAATGTTCATCAGTCAATACATTGGTGTTAATTTTCAATCTATCAAGATAAAAAAATAATATACAAATCAAATTGAAGGATGTTATTTATGTAGTTTGATCGTTTTCCTCAACTGATGTTCTAACATCATGTTTTTTGTTGTTGTTTTTTTTACATATGTAGCATAATCTACATATGTAAAAAAAAATAGAACAGCAGTTTCTTTCATTCAAAAATTTCGGCTAATTTTTATACTTAGCAAACTCATCCCGCGGGCCGGATAAAACCTGTTTGCCGGCCTGATCCGGCCCACGGGCCTTACGTTTGACACCCCTGAGTTCGATTTTCCAATTAAGACCAAGTTAGAAAACATTCAAAAATAATGTCTGTGACTGTAGGCAGCCTTCGATGAAGTTCATATTACAAACCCCGTTTCCATATGAATTGGGAAATTGTGTTAGATGTAAATATAAACGGAATACAATGATTTGCAAATCATTTTCAACCGATATTCAGTTGAATATGCTACAAAGACAACATATTTGATGTTCAAACTGATAAACTTTTTTTTTTTTTGCAAATAATCATTAACATTAGAATTTGATGCCAGCAACACGTGACAAAGAAGTTGGGAAAGGTGGCAATAAATACTGATAAAGTTGAGGAATGCTCATCAAACACTTATTTGGAACATCCCACAGGTGAACAGGCAAATTGGGAACAGGTGGTGCCATGACTGGGTATAAAAGGAAATTCCATGAAATGCTCAGTCATTTTACAAATAAGGATGGGGCGAGGGTCACCACTTTGTCAACAAATGCGTGAGCAAATTGTTGAACAATTTAAGAAAACACATTCTCAACCAGCTATTGCAAGGAATTTAGGGATTTCACCATCTACAGTTCTTAATATCCTCAAAGGGTTCAGAGAATCTGGAGAAATCACTGCACGTAAGCAGCTAAGCCCGTGACCTTCGATCCCCCAGGCTGTACTGCATCAACAAGCGACATCAGTGTGTAAAGGATATCACCACATGGGCTCAGGAACACTTCAGAAACCCACTGTCAGTAACTACAGTTGGTCCCTACATCTGTAAGTGCAAGTTAAAACTCCTATGCAAGACGAAAACCGTTTATCAACAACACCCAGAAACGCCGTTGGCTTCGCTTGGCCTGAGCTCATCTAAGATGGACTGATACAAAGTGGAAAAGTGTTCTGTGGTCTGACGAGTCCACATTTCAAATTGTTTTTGGAAACTGTGGACGTCGTGTCCTCCGGACCAAAGAGGAAAAGAACCATCCGGATTGTTAGAGGCGCAAAGTTGAAAAGCCAGCATCTGTGATGGTATGGGGTGTATTAGTGCCCAATACATGGGTAACTTACACATCTGTGAAGGCACCATTAATGCTGAAAGGTACATATAGGTTTCAGAGCAATATATGTTGCCATCCAAGCAACGTTACCATGGACGCCCCTGCTTATTTCAGCAAGACAATGCCAAGCCACATGTTACATCAATGTGGCTTCATAGTAAAAGAGTGCGGGTACTAGACTGGCCTGCCTGTAGTCCAGACCTGTCTCCCATTGAAAATGTGTGGCGCATTATGAAGCCTAAAATACCACAACGGAGACCCCTAGACTGTTGAACAACTTAAGCTGTACATCAAGCAAGAATGGGAAATAATTCCACATGAGAAGCTTAAAAAAGGTGTCTCCTCAGTTCCCAAACGTTTACTGAGTGTTGTTAAAAGGAAAGGCCATGTAACACAGTGGTGAACATGCCCTTTCCCAACTACTTTGGCACGTGCTGCAGCCATGAAATTCTAAGTTAATTATTATTTGCAAAAAAAAAAAAGTTTATGAGTTTGAACATCAAATATCTTGTCTTTGTAGCATATTCAATTGAATATGGGTTGAAAAGGATTTGCAAATCCTTGTATTCCGTTTATATTTACATCCAACACAATTTTCCAACTCATATGGAAACAGGGTTTGTAACTCCACAAGAAGCTGCATTGAAAGTATCATGAGTGGTCAGCATCCAGCAGTTTTATCTACCTCTGCATGTGCCTCAAAATGTTGATTTTGCTTTCTCATGCACTCCAAATTATTATTCAAGTTATGAAGTTAAGTTACGTATAATGAGTTTTAAAGATATCACATCCCTCATGCATCACCTGCTACCAGTTAGCTCAGGAAACACCCCAGCTATAATTTCAGCATTTATGGTATTTCAATTCCACAATGGTGTACAATAAAACTGAACGGCATCACACTGCAAGGTACAACTAAGATGCAACTGTAATAGTAAACCTATATTAATTGCAAAACAACTTGCCTTATTTACATAACCCAAAACCAGTGAGTGAAGTTGGTACGTCGTGTAATTCGTAAATAAAAACAGACTGCAATGATTTGCAAATCATTTTCAACTTATATTCATTTGAATAGACTGCAAAGACAAAATATTTAATGTTTTTGAGAAACTGACATTTTTTTTTTCAAAGAATCATTAACTTAGAATGAAGCCGGCTGCGTTTCTGGGTTTTTGTTGATAAATGTCTTCCGCTTTGCATAGTAGAGTTTTAACTTACACTTATAGATGTAGCGACGAACTGTAGTTACTGACAGTGGTTTTATGAAGTGTTCCTAAGCCCATGTGGTGATATCCTTTACACACTGATGTCGCTTTTTGATGCAGTACCGCCTGAGGGATCAAAGGTCCGTAATATAATCGCTTACGTGCAGTGATTTCTCCAGATTCTCTGAACCTTTTGATGATATTACGGATCGTAGATGGTGAAATCCCTAAATTCCTTGCAATAGCTCGTTGAGAAATGTTGTTCTTAAACTGTTCGACAATTTGCTCACGCATTTGTTCACAAAGTGGTGACCCTCACCCAATCCTTGTTTGTGAATGACTGAGCATTTCATGGAAGCTGCTTTTATACCCAATCATGGCACTCACCAGTTCTCAATCAGCCTGTTCACCTGTGGGATGTTCCAAATAAGTGTTTGATGAGCATTCCTCAACTTTCTCAGTCTTTTTTGCCACTTGTGCCAGCTTTTTTGAAACATGTTGCAGGCATCAAATTCCAAATGAGCTAATACTTACTAAAAAAACGTTTTCCAGTTCGAACATTAAATATCTTGTCTTTGCAGTCTATTTAATTGAACATAGGTTGAAAATGATTTGCAAATCATTGTATTCTGTTTTTATTTACGATTTACACAATGTGCCAACTTCACTGGTTTTGGGGTTTGTACCAAAGATGTAATAATAAAACACATGCAAACTTGATAGCACATGCAAAGCATCTCTGTCTTCATTAATATGCATAATATATGCTGATCATCAAAACGGCCACAATACTGGGAGGAGAAAATGCAAATAAATTATACGGCATAGCAATGAGATTTATTAACAATCAATGTTTTAGGAGCACAATTTTGCGTTTTATTTAACACGTTTGAAAAGGACGCGCAAACTGACACAATTACACACACTGTAGGAGAGGAGTGCTCGCGCTGCAAAGACACACGATGGACAGAGAATCCTGCGTCCTACGTGTTTTGTCTCAACACTCAGCATATTGGGACAGTCAGAATTAAAACATATTAGAAAATGTGCCTATTCAGCAACATCATTTTATAATTTAATAGCTGCTGGATAACTTAAGGGGCTGATTAAAGCAAATTCAATTGATGCGTTTTGGTGTCATTTATTATTTTTTTAAAGACGTTCATTTTTTCCACATAGAATATGTATTACTAACATATATAGTACACAATAAAACATTATTGAAGTTTGCCTTTTTTGCGTCTTGAGCACAGTTGTTCAGCCGTCCTCCCATGCGCTTTCAGTGGTTGGAAAAAAACAAACAAAACATGGTGTCAATGTAGATCCACAATTGCTTTTAAAGGCCTACTGAAATGCGATTTTCTTATTTAAACGGGGATAACAGGTCCATTCTATGTGTCATACTTGATCATTTCGCGATATTGCCATATTTTTGCTGAAAGGATTTAGTAGAGAACATCGACGATAAAGTTCGTAACTTTTGGTCGCTGATAAAAAAGCCTTGCCTGTACCAGAAGTAGCAGACGATATGCGCGTGACGTCACAGGTTGTGGAGCTCCTCACATCCGCACATTGTTTACAATCATGGCCACCAGCAGCGAGAGCGATTCGGATCGAGAAAGCGACGATTTCCCCATTAATTTGAGCGAGGATGAAAGATTCGTGGATGAGGAAAGTGAGAGTGAAGGACTAGAGGGCAGTGGGAGCGATTCAGATAGGGAAGATGCTGTGAGAGGCGGGTGGGACCTGATATTCAGCTGGGAATGACTAAAACAGTAAATAAACACAAGACATATATATACTCTATTAGCCACAACACAACCAGGCTTATATTTAATATGCCACAAATTAATCCCGCATAACAAACACCTCCCCCCTCCTGTCCATATAACCCGCCAATACAACTCAAACACCTGCACAACACACTCAATCCCACAGCCCGAAGTACCGTTCACCTCCCCAAAGTTCATACAGCACATATATTTCCCCAAAGTCCCCAAAGTTACGTACGTGACATGCACATAGCGGAACGCACGTACGGGCAAGCGATCAAATGTTTGAAAGCCACAGCTGCGTACTCACGGTACCGTGTCTGCGTGTCCAACTCAAAGTCCTCCTGGTAAGAGTCTCTGTTGTCCCAGTTCTCCAGAGGCCAATGGTAAAGCTTGACTGTCATCTTCCAGGAATGTAAACAATGAAACACCGGCTGTGTTTGTGTTGCTGCATGCCGGCCGCAATACACCGCTTCCCTCCTACAGCTTTCTTCTTTGCTGTCTCCATTGTTCATTGAACAAATTGCAAAAGATTCACCCACACATATGTCCAGAATACTGTGGAATTTTGCGATGAAAACAGACGACTTAATAGCTGGCCACCATGCTGTCCCAAAATGTCCTCTACAATCCGTGACATCACGCGCAGGCGTCATCATACCGAAACGTTTTCAGCAGGATATTTCGGCGCAAAATTTAAAGTTGTACTTTAGTAAGCTAACCCGGCCGTATTGGCATGTGTTGTAATGTTAAGATTTCATCATTGATATATAAACTATCAGACTGCGTGGTCGGTAGTAGTGGGTTTCAGTAGGCCTTTAAAATGCCCATAACAAGTTGTAGATGTCCCATGTTTGTTTGAAAACATAGCAAAGTGCCACAGGTAGGAGCATGATAAACTGGATGTGCAGTAAATATCAGTGTCTCCGTGGTCATCCTCCAAATAGTACATGCCAAATCCTCTTTTAAATAAGGCTGTCTGCACCACTTTTCAATTGCACACACAATACGCCCACTATTGATACACGCTATTTTATCATAGTTTAGCGTAAGGTATTTGGATCTTAGTAAATCAGGCCCTTAGTGTTTTATTCATTTCTTTCAGATAGAACTGTGTATCATTATAGTTGTAGAGGTGCAACTTTGAATACTTTTCTTGCATTGGATCACATAATATTGTGCAGATGTGTCTGATGAAAAATTGTGACTATAAGTCATATTATTTCCACCTCCTGTTTGTCTTGTGAACCTTCATGTTGAGATGAAAATAACCTTTGCAGCATACATTGAGTTTGAAGACTGTGCTAATTGGATGATATTGACACCTAATCAAAAGGTCAATAGTTGATGGATTGTGCCATTCATTACCACACAGCTTCACCATCAACAACAGAGAGACCTTCTTCTCCAACTCTACCCGAAGCAGAATAGTCCACCATGTCCTGCAGCGCACAAAGTATGAGGATGGAAAGCCAAAAATGGGTATGACAACCAGCAGAAATGTTAGTATTAAACAGAAAAAGAATGTTGTGACATTTAAGTTGAACAGAATAGTACTTTGAATTGGTTCAATGACATCAATAATGTATAACAGTAACTCAATCATACATTCAAAAATAAGAAATAAAATTCACAGCACATTGTCATAATTATTGCACTAAATATAATACAACAATACAGAAAACAGAGTATGTGCGAAAAACGTATTGTTTGTGTTGTAATGTTTATGCTCACAATTTCAGGGTTTGTGAATGCGCCGTGCATAATAAGGAAGTGCTCTGCATTGTTCTGGCAAGCATTGCAGCTCGTTGCATTTAAGTTCACAAAGAGTGTCAGACTGAGTTTTCCTACTTACAGTACACCACTTGCTGAGGCACCAATAATGACTTCTTTTTTCGGTCTCGCTACTACCGTCTATGCCAGGGGTGTCAAACTCATTTTAGACAGGGGACCACATGGAGAAAAATCTACTCCCAAGTGGGCCGGACTGGTAAAATCACGGCACGATAACTTAAAAATAAAGACAACTTCAGATTGTTTTCTTTGTTTAAAAATAGAACAAGCACATTCTGAAAATGTACAAATCATAATGTTGTTGGCTTTTTTTTTTTTACACTTACATGTTGCGGTTAATAGTGTTCTATCTTTATTTGTTATTTATACTTTCTGAAAAAAAATTATGTCATAATGTTCATCAGTCAACTCATTGGTGTTAAATTTCAATCTATCAAGATAAAAAAAGTATATCAAAATCAAATTACAGTATGTTATTTATGTAGTTTGCTAATTTTTCTCGACTTTTTTTTAGATATGTAGCATGATCTACAAAGATACAAATAATTGCATTTAGTGCGACACATTTAGAATAGCAGTTTCTTTCATTCAAAAAATTTGGTTCATTTTTATACTTAGCAAACTCTTCCCGCGGGCCGGATAAAACCTGTTCGGGCCGTACGATTGACACCCCGGTCTACGCCGTCACCGGTGCCATTATGGACCCGAGTGCTGTCCCTTGTCTACACTTAGGTATTGTCATTTTGATACGGCTTAAATTGCAACACAAATTATATGGCGTGTTCCCTTCAGTGATATTTAGTCACTATCTTTACTTATTAGCATTCTATGTCGCTGTGAGAATACATTTTATGAGCTAGGTCCAGACCGTTCAGCATCGAGCATCATTATGATGATTTCTCAGGGTCGTTCCGTGCCAATGTGGAGGTTGCCCCCCCCAGTGGGTTCTCCAGACCACCAATCACCGACACGAGAGGCCGGTTCAAGTTCACAATATAGATTTATTGTCCTTAATATCGTCTCTGTGTTGCTTTTCAGCAAGTGTTTATTTGTGTCCGTCACGCTCGTGCTCTCACTCCAGCTTCCCTCCAGCTTCAACTCCCACTCCCCCATGTCTCTCCTCCTGGCTGCTGCTTATAACAGAGCGACAGGTGATTAGATAACCAGGCCCAGGTGGGCCATCTACGCACCTGTCGCTGATTTTGAGGCCGGTCCTGGCACACCCCGCTTCGCTGCAGGCCCGCAGGCTACGCCCCCCTCCACAGCCTACTAATAAGAATTGAAAATGTGCTTCTACAGTAGTTGTAGTGTGCAATAGTGTAGACTTAGACTAAGACTTCTTTTATTATCATTCAAATTTGAACTTTACAGTACAGATAAGAACAAAATGTTGTTGCATTAGCTCTTTGTAGTGCAGGATAAAAGAGCAATAAGGTGCAGATATAAATAAATAGATTACTGTACAGATAAATACATTGCACTTTTGCATTTGCATCCACGTTTACAGATGTATTTTATATTGTCTTTATAGTCCAGCGAGTTAATCCATTTTTGGAGGGAATTGAGGGTATTATGATAATGCGTTCAAGACTCTTATGGTCTGAGGGAAGAAGCTGTTACAGAACCTGGAGGTTCTGCTACGGAGGCTGTGGAACCTCTTTCTAGAGTCCAGCAGTGAAAACAGTCCTGGTCAGGCAGCGGCTTTTTGTGATCTCCCTGATAGGAGGAAGAGGAGTCCTGCTGATCTTTTCCACCTTCCTGCTATGCTGTGTTTCTAATAGTTAGGTTACTTTATTCGGCTACATGACAACAATACAGTATATTATCAATGGTATATGGTGGTTTATGGTTTAAGTTTATTTTGAATGATGCTTACAGTTACATGATACATCACAAATTCCCAGTTTCTCTTTACAAGATGTCTGAAAAGTAGTAGGAAGAAGCAGAGCTGATTTAAACCTACCCTTTTTCCATTGTATAGCACATTTGTTCACTTCCTGTTCTCAATTTGTACACAATTTAACTCCATAACAAATACAAAATAAATTCTCAACAAAATAAATAGTTAAATAAGTTGTAATTAACATACTGAGATGAATAAGATGATCTCATTTTCAATAAGGATTAAAATATTTATAAAGTTATCCTTTGTACTTTGTAACAACCTTGAGTTTGAACAGTTTCTTAAACTAAATCATATTAGTGCTTTGTTTGACTTCTTTGCTTTAACCATTCCATAATTTAATTCTACATACTGATATTTTAAAGCAGGGGTGTCAAAGTCAAGGCCCGCGGGCCGAATCTGGCCCGCGAATGAATGATCTATGGCCCCTGGGATGATATTTGATTAATATTATATCCGGCCTGCAGGCCACAGCCACCTGCTGCTGTTTTGCACGCACCAATACTCCATCAATGTTGGTGCTAGGAATTTTCAAAATTAGGTCCCAGGGACCCCATCAAGTCATAAAAATGGGGTCCCACAGTACATTTTTGGGGTTCTACTTTTTTGTAACCGTTTTGGAAACAAATAATACATGTGTGCATTATCTTGTTATATCTCACATTATATATTGTGTTTTGGAAAAAGGTTGTCATAAATGTGACTTAATTCATTAAAAAAATAATACAGAAGAAAACACATTTGTATTATGTATTCAGTTATAAACATTCATTCACTTTCTTCTTTACGTCATGGAGCTAAACTTTACCGCTGCCGGTCTTTTTTTCTACATTTTTATTGTAATATTTCCAGAATGTGTTTGTTCTATTTTTGCCCAAAGTAAGACAAAGAAAACAATCTGAGGTTGTCTTCATTTTTTTAGTTTTAATGCCATGATTTTAATAGTCCGGCCCGCGTGTGTACAGATGTTCCTCCATGTGGCCCCTGAGCTAAAATGAGTTTTACACCCCTGTGTTGTGCATGCATCCAAATGTTTTAAATTTGTGAACAGACATTTCGTCTCTCTTTGTTGAAAGATTTGTGCATTTACAACGTACCCTGATAGGATCTGGTTAGTGTGAGAGTCCTATAACCCTGTCTTTTCCTAAAACATCCCGCAAGCTCCTTTGCTGGAAAGCCGCCTCCTATTGTCCGACGACCAACAGGTTTTGCTAATCAAAAGCTCTCCTTGAGGAGCTTCAATGGATTTCACATAAATATTTAATACTGTTGACCATTCTCCTGTGCGTCATCCATCCCTCCTTCTGCTTTTCCTGTATGCATCCAGGGGGATAAAATGCAAATTCAGGCATTATTCTTTTTAATTCACCCCTGATGTGATTCATACAGTACAGTATCCACCCTCTTTTGTATTTGAAGCATCACACTCACTTCTGCATTTTGCAACTGGCATAAATCATGACACAGGTGCAAATCAAAAGCTTGGCCGGCGGGTTATTTTCAAGGGCGGGCAGCTATTTAAAAATTCATATTGTTTCAGCAGCTCTCATGTGTTAAAGACTTGCATATGCCAGTAAATCACTACTGTAGCGCAGTAGGTCTTGCTCACATAACCTAAGCTGAATGCTTTATTGCACGGCAGGAATCAACCGATTATTGGGCAACAACACCTATGAGGCTGCCTTCCCTCCACATGAGGTAAGGAGTTCAAAATTAATTTTTAGAAACTTCACAAGTGCCGACTAATGTGCTTGGCTATGCATTTTCATCTTTTTAGGGTGGATACAAGAGCAGACATCCCATCAAGACGCATGGTGCCCAGAACCACAGACACCTCCTTTATGAGCGCTGGGCTCGCTGGGGGATCTGGTACAAGTACCAGCCTCTGGACCTCATCAGGTACTTTTGGTGCTTTTGAATAATGAGCTTGGCTTTGAATACATACGAAGTTTGAGACAAAGCGTAACCTAGTTTACCTGTTTTCACCGCCTCATCTTTTTTTCTTCTTCTACCTGAACAACACTGTGTGTCCTACATTTGTGAATGGCACAATAAACTGCTGCAAGGCAGTTTGAGAGTGAAGTGTAAACTACAGGCATCTGCAGTGTTCGCAATGGACAAGTTTCATTCCTTAAACTAAAGGAACACAGTGTGACTGAGATTCTGTGACTGAGTCCTTCATACCGACAGCCATCAGACTGTATAATGCATATGTTCCTTGACTGCACTTAAATGTAGAGTATATGTAGAATATATTTATATTATTTATATATTATATATATAATATATTATATACATTATATTATTTAAGGGAATAAGCGGTAGAAAATGGATGGATGGATTATTATTACTCTTTATTGTGAGCGAAATGTGGTGCTGAATTTCCCCCAGGGATCAATAAAGTACTTTCTATTCTATTCTATTCTATTCTATTCTATTCTATCTATTCCCAGTAATCATAATTTGGTGCACCTTACCCCACTCCTCACTTAAATCCATATAGTGTCTCTGAGATAATTATGGTAATATAACAGTATACTGTTACAGTGCAAAAACCAGACATTTTAAAAGGGTTAGTACAATTTTAAAAAACAATAATGTGTCAATACCAGATGGCTCATGTGATAGTGTTTACTCACATGTCTGTACTCAGACATGCATTTATTTGTTCATATAGTTGTGTGTGTGTGTGTGTGTGTGTGTGTGTGTGTGGGTGGGTTTGTTCTGGCAATGCTTACTTAATGGGGACATCGCTCTGTTTACACAGTCACCTTTAGGTGACTGAGTAAACTGAAACTGAAACTGAAACTGTGACTGAAACTGTGACTGAAACTGAAACTGTGACTGAAACTGATTTTTGATTTTGATTGGAACATTTCATTTTGAAAATGCTTAAACGAAAATTAAAAGTATGTTTGAGTTCGGGTGTTGGTGGAGGGAACAGTGATAAAGTCATCT
The DNA here is from genome assembly GCF_033978685.3 of Nerophis lumbriciformis. NCBI lineage: Eukaryota > Metazoa > Chordata > Actinopteri > Syngnathiformes > Syngnathidae > Nerophis > Nerophis lumbriciformis. The sequence continues at coordinate 36,357,348 of NC_084557.2, read as the reverse complement.
AAATAATGTGTGTTAAAAAGGGGGCAGATAAATATAAGAATAGTATTCTTCCATCTGGCCCTGCCATGAGGTGGCGACTTGTCCAGGGTGTACCCCGCCTTCCGCCCGATTGTAGCTGAGATAGGCTCCAGCGCCCCCCGCGACCCCGAAGGGAATAAGCGGTAGAAAATGGATGGATGGATGGATGGATTCTTCCATCTGCTCCTTTCTGATCATGGAAATGTATAAGAAACAAAAAAACAATGAAAGTGTCAACTGTATATGGCTTGTATATACAGGTAAAAGCCAGTAAATTAGAATATTTTGAAAAACTTGATTTATTTCAGTAATTGCATTCAAAAGGTGTAACTTGTACATTATATTTATTCATTGCACACAGACTGATGCATTCAAATGTTTATTTCATTTAATTTTGATGATTTGAAGTGGCAACAAATGAAAATCCAAAATTCCGTGTGTCACAAAATTAGAATATTACTTAAGGCTAATACAAAAAAGGGATTTTTAGAAATGTTGGCCAACTGAAAAGTATGAAAATGAAAAATATGAGCATGTACAATACTCAATACTTGGTTGGAGCTCCTTTTGCCTCAATTACTGCGTTAATGCGGCGTGGCATGGAGTCGATGAGTTTCTGGCACTGCTCAGGTGTTATGAGAGCCCAGGTTGCTCTGATAGTGGCCTTCAACTCTTCTGCGTTTTTGGGTCTGGCATTCTGCATCTTCCTTTTCACAATACCCCACAGATTTTCTATGGGGCTAAGGTCAGGGGAGTTGGCGGGCCAATTTAGAACAGAAATACCATGGTCCGTAAACCAGGCACGGGTAGATTTTGCGCTGTGTGCAGGCGCCAAGTCCTGTTGGAACTTGAAATCTCCATCTCCATAGAGCAGGTCAGCAGCAGGAAGCATGAAGTGCTCTAAAACTTGCTGGTAGACGGCTGCGTTGACCCTGGATCTCAGGAAACAGAGTGGGCCGACACCAGCAGATGACATGGCACCCCAAACCATCACTGATGGTGGAAACTTTACACTAGACTTCAGGCAACGTGGATCCTGTGCCTCTCCTGTCTTCCTCCAGACTCTGGGACCTCAATTTCCAAAGGAAATGCAAAATTTGCTTTCGTCAGAAAACATGACTTTGGACCACTCAGCAGTAGTCCAGCTCTTTTTTTCCTTAGCCCAGGTGAGACGCTTTTCGCGCTGTTTCTTGGTCAACAGTGGCTTGACACGAGGTATGCGGCAGTTGAAACCCATGTCTTTCAAGCGTCTCTTGGTGGTGGATCTTGAAGCACTGACTCCAGCAGCTGTCCACTCCTTCTGAATCTCCCCCACATTTTTGAATGGTTTTTTTTTCCACAATCTTGACCAGGGCACGGTGATCCCTATCGCTTGTACACTTTTTCTGACCACAGTTTTTCCTTCCCTTTGCCTCTCCATTAATGTGTTTGGACACAGAGCTCTGAGAACAGCCAGCCTCTTCAGCAATAACCTTTTGTGTCTTTCCCTCCTTGTGCAATGTGTCGATGGTTGCCTTTTGGACAGCTGTCAAATCTGAAGTCTTCCCCATGTTTGTGTAGGCTTCAGAACTGGACTGAGAGACCATTTAAAGCCCTTTGCAGGTGTTTTGAGTTAATCAGCTGATTAGTTTGTGGCACCAGGTGTCTTCAAAATTTAACCCTTACACAATATTCTAATTTTGTGACACACGGAATTTTGGATTTTCATTTGTTGCCACTTCAAATCATCAAAATTAAATGAAATAAACATTTGAATGCATCAGTATGTGTGCAATGAATAAATATAATGTACAAGTTACACCTTTTGAATGCAGTTACTGAAATAAATCAAGTTTTTCAAAATATTCTAATTTACTGGCTTTTACCTGTATGCATTTTCATGAAAGGAATTTAAAAAAAAGAAAAAATGAAATGAATGATGACCTCTGACGGTATGGGGACAAAAAAACAGGTCCCCTAAAGGGAGACCTTTTTAAATGATGGTCAGATCCATTCTGAAGATGCCTAAGTGATTTTTAAGGTTTGGCCCATAAAACATATTTACTGGTTAGTTTGAGTGTGAAACATTTGCACAGCAACCCCCTCATCGGGCTGTAGCTGGTACTGCACTCGCTGCTCTGCTCATTACTGCTAAATAGCAGTTTTCAGTAATGTCACAGAAGATGCAGGATTTGCTTTAACATTTAAGTGGTGAAACTTCCTATAAGAGGACAGCTGTAGCGCCGTATTCTGAGGATCATGTCATATTTAATTTGAACTTTTTTTTTTTTAAATGGTCCTCAGTAGTCACGTACAAATTTGTGTGAATTATGCTAAATTATTAAAATTTGGTCCCCATGAACCATATTAACTCTTTTTTTCCCCATGGTCCCCAGTAAGAATGATCAGCACATTACTTCATCAATCCAGAGATTTAAAGATGTGTATGAGCTAACTGGCCAGTTGCCATTTGACAAAAAAATGTTTATGCCTCCACAACCTGTAGAAAAGGTGGTCCCCACAAGTAATGATCAAAAACTTGGTCCCCATTCCAAATGATAACCAGTATGTGTGTGTTTGTGTTTGGTATTTGTGTCCGTGCGTGCGTACGTGATAATGGGGGATCAGGGTCATCGGGGTATTGTTTTTAACTTTGTAAAATACTTTGCGTTGCATTTCTTTTATGTATGAAAAGCGCTTTATAAATAAAGTTGGATTTGATTTGTGATACCTTTGCCTCATAATGTTTAATAAATGTTCACGTTAGCCCTTTATTCGACAAGTAACCATGTCTGGTAACTTAAACTTATAGACTTTGACTTAGACTTAGACAAAGTTTATTGAGCCTCAAGGGAAATTGTTCCACACAGTAGCTCAGTTACAAAGGACGGAAAGGGTAAGGATGGAAAGGATAATGCAGGTATAAAGTAGACTATAAATGTACCATAGTAGCAATATAAAATATAACATATATGTAATATTTACATATTATATATACAATATATAATATATACTGATATATTATTATATTATATTTGTATATAATATATACAATATATAACAAATCCCAATTACCATGTACAATATTACAGTATATCTATATATATAAAGTACAGTGCAATCTTACTTTTGACAAGTACAGTAGATCTTCAAAATAGACCTTGTACACTCAGCGGCATAGCACCAAATTGTAGGCCCCCTACACAAGAATCCTGAAGGGCCCCCATCCCACCCTAAACCCAAAGTCGCCGCCACATACACACACAAAAAATATATAGTGCATGGATTTGGTCGAAACCAGCTTTTTAAAACACGTGTAAAAACCTGAATGCGTTTTTTTTACTTTTTTAAGATGGGATTAACATATCTAAAACATATCTGGATAAACACCCCTAAGTAATTACTTGTTGTTTTTTTTTTACAAAAAAGTTCAAACAAATTCAATATAAAGTGGCCTTATATTATTCTAAATATTGATATAACTTGTCATTTTTTACTTATTATTTTTTTAAATAATTCAGAGTGTAATGCAGAGATTATCTGATTCATGTACAGTAGAATTATCATGAGTGGATAAGAGGGGGTGGGGGGGCTAACAGGGGTTAGTGCTGGTGCTTCACCATAAGAAAGTTCTGGGTTCTGTGGAGTTTACATGTTCTCCCCGTGACTGCGTGGGTTCCCTCCGGGTACTCCGGCTTCCTCCCACCTCCAAAGACATGCACCTGGGGATAGGTTGATTGGCAACACTAAATTGGCCCTAGTGTGTGAATGTGAGTGTGAATGTTGTCTGTCTATCTGTGTTGGCCCTGTGATGAGGTAGCGACTTGTCCAGGGTGTACCCCGCCTTCCGAATGCAGCTGGGATATGCTCCAGCCACCTGTGCGACCCTGAGAGGGACAAGCGGTAGAAAATGGATGCATTGATGGATAATAATAATCCTTTGAGTCCTCATTATTATTGTGATTATATTATTATTGGTGCATCTCCTGGGGATTAAGCCTCCCACTGTCTTTAAAACCTGATGACATTTCTGTTTGTAACTTTAATTGAGGGTCTTTGAATGCACCACATGTATGGGCAATGAGATAGAAAAGTTATACATAACTTTCTCCTATGCTGCCAGAGATAGATTTATTAGTATGGCATTTGTTTCCAAAATGTTGGCGCTTTGTGTGAATGTTTAAAAGTGAACTTCAACTTCTCAATAGAACCATGTGATTAAAATAATGGACAATTTATAAGTATCATATAAGTAAAAAATAGGTACTGACAAATATTCTATTTTTAAAATAATTTTCTTGAATTCAAAATGTTCTAATATTCAAATGAGTGGCCTTTTAAAAGGTCAATGGCTTGTACATACAATCGTGGTCAAAAGTTGACATACACTTGTAAAGAACATAATGTCATGGCTGTCTTGAGTTTCCAATCATTTCTCCAACTCTTATTTCTTTGTGATAGAGTGATTGGAGCACATACTTGTTGGTCACAAAAAACATTCATGAAGTTTGCTTCTTTTATGAATTTATTATGGGTCTACTGTAAATGTGACCAAATCTGCTTGGTCAAAAGTATACATACAGCAATGTTAATATTTGGTTACATGTCCCTTGGCAAGTTTCACTGCAATAAGGCTCTTTTGGTAGCCATCCACAAGCTTCTGGTTGAATTTTTGACCACTCCTCTTGACAAAATTGGTGCAGTTCAGCTAAATTTGTTGGTTTTCAGACATGGACTTGTTTCTTCAGCATTGTCCACACGTTTAAGTCAGAACTTTGGGAAGGCCATTCTAAAACCTTAATTCTAGCCTGAGTTAGCCATTCCTTTACCACTTTTGACGTGTGTTTGGGGTCATTGTCCTGTTGGAACACCCAACTGCACCCAAGACCCAACCTCCGGGCTGATGATTTTAGGTTTCCTGAAGAATTTGGAGGTAATCCTCCCTTTTCATTGTCCCATTTACCGTATTTTTCGAACTATAAGTCGCAGTTTTTTTCATAGTTTGGCCGGGGGTGCGACTTATACTCAGGAGCGACTGATGTGTGAACTTATTAACACATTACATTAAAATATCAAATAATATTATTTAGCTCATTCACGTCAGAGACTAAACGTATAAGATTTCATGGGATTTAGCGATTAGGAGTGACAGATTGTTTGGTAAACGTATAGCATGTTCTATATGTTATAGTTATTTGAATGACTCTTACCATAATTTGTTCCGTTAACATACCAGGCACGTTCTCAGTTGGTTATTTATGCCTCATATAACGTACACTTATTCAGCCTGTTGTTCACTATTCTTTATTTATTTTAAATTGCCTTTCAAATGTATGTTCTTGGTGTTGGGTTTTAATACATTTCCCCAAAAAATGCGACTTATATACCGGTATGTTTTTTCCTTCTTTATTATGCATTTTCGGCCGGTGCGACTTATAGTCCGAAAAATACGGTACTCTCTGTAAAGCACTAGTTCCATTGGCAGCAAAACATGCCCAGAGCATAATACTACCACCACCATGCTTGACGGTAGGAATGGTGTTCCTGGGATTAAAGGCCTCACCTTTTCTCCCCCAAACATATTGCTGGGTATTGTGGCCAAACAGCTCAATTTGTGTTTCATCTGACATCACATAGACAAAGATAAGACCTTCTGGAGGAAAGTTCTGTGGTCAGATGAAACAAAAATATAATAAATTCATAAAAGAACCAAACTTAATGATTGTTTTTTGTGACCAACAAGTATGTGCTCCAATCGCTCTATCACAAAAGAATAAGAGTTATAGAAATTATTGGAAACTCAAGACAGCCATGACATTATGTTCTTTACAAGTGTATGTAAACTTTTGACCACGACTGTATTAGGCAAACATAATTAAAGCATGTGAGCTGCGCTATGTTACAATTAAGAACAACCTTAGATAGCCAATGTTGTAGAAACCCCATAAGCATTATTGGTTCCCATAAAAGGATCATATTCCAATCTCTGGCCTTGTAGTTGATCCATGAGGTCACCGCGCCCTGACACCCACATTTTCCCTCCAAATTGTTTTTGTTTGTTTTTTTGTTTTTTTTTACCAACAAGCCACAGCTGTAATATTGGACATTGCATGCTTTGTCTCGGTCAGACGCTACTTTGGAGAGAAAATCGGCCTTTACTTTGCATGGTTGGGCTGGTACACGGGCATGTTGATCCCTGCTGCTCTGGTTGGCCTGTTTGTCTTCCTCTACGGACTCTTCACCATGGACTCCAGCCAAGTCAGGTCAGCTGACACCGCCTGCACGGCAGCATAAGCACTGTTGTTTCTTCTGACTGACAATCTTCAATTATTGTCCTTCTAGTAGAGAGATTTGTGAAGCCAACACGACTATCATGTGTCCGATGTGCGAGGAAACCTGCGAGCCGTGGACGCTAAGTGACAGTTGTGTCTATGCAAAGGTTAGCAGCAATTCTGGATTATATTGATGACCATCCTCTGTTTTCTGGCCCTAAATCTACTCAAAACTTGCACAATCTAATGAGATCTAATGCAGTGCTACACAATATCTTCCTTTCCATGCATAATAACGCTCCATTTTAGTGTCATTCTTTAGTTTCGGTGCATTTGTCTCCTGCAGATGGGATGTAGAGCAGTGTACCGTAGGGGACCAATTTTATGTGCAAGTGCAAGACTAATGTTGCAAGGGTGTAATGTCCTACAATTCTGTTAACAAGCCTACGCGGTGCCAAAATAACCAAATGAAGGGTAATTTTTCTACAGCATTCCAGTCTTAGCCTGTCAATATTACAATATATTTATTGTTACTGTGGTTGCAGTTTGCATTACTGCAGGGATGCACTGCATCACACTTGGAGCTCATTTTAATATGTTGACCTTCTCATAGAGCACACATGTCAAACTCTAGGCCCGGGGGCCAGGGAATAATGTTGATACTTTATCTTTCTTACTAAATGTTTTCATTGTTTCCATTTTGACAGAAAATACATTTTGCAATACAGGAAATTTCATATGTTTTAAACTTTGATGTTATCTGCTCATGCAACAAATATTCAATTGTTATCGGTGTGAATCTTTGGGCACCTCGCCATTTGATTCCGGTTCTTGGGGTGAGGATTTGATTCATAATCGATACTCGATTCAACACAATTCTCGATTCAAACTGATTTTTGCAATGTATTATTTGGTATAATAATGATAACACCTTAACAAAACAGCTTACAGGTCACAAAACCTCTTTTTGGTTGCTGACATATGACATACACTATATTGCCAAAAGTATTTGGCCACCCATCCAAATGATAAGAATCAGGTGTCCTAATCACTTGGCCCGGCCACAGGTGTATAAAATCAAGCACTTAGGCATGGAGACAGTTTCTACAAACATTTGTGAAAGAATGGGCCTCTCTCAGGAGCTCAGTGATTTCCAGCGTGGAACTGTCATAGGATGCCACCTGTGCAACAAATCTAGTCGAGAAATGTCCTTGCTCCTAAATATTCCAAAGTCAACTGTCGGCTTTATTATAAGAAAAATGGAAGAATTTGGGAACAACAGCAACTCAGCCACCAAGTGGTAGGCCACGTAAACTGACAGAGAGGGGTCAGCGGATGCTGAAGCGCATAATGCAAAGACTTTCTGCACAGTCAGTTGCTACAGAGCTTCAAACTTCATGTGACCCTCCAATTAGCCCACGTACAGTACGCAGAGAGCTTCATGGAATGGGTTTCCATGGCCGAGCAGCTGCATCTAAGCCACACATAACCAAGTCCAATGCAAAGCGTGGGATGCAGTGGTGTAAAACATGTCGCCACTGGACTCTAGAGCAATGGAGACGCCTTCTCTGGAGTGATGAATTACGCTCTTCCATCTGGCAATCTGATGGACGAGTCTGGGTTTGGAGGTTGCCAGGAGAACGCTATATTTCGGACTGCATTGTGCCAAGTGTGAATTTGGTGGAAGAGGAATTATGGTGTGGGGTTGTTTTTTAGGAGTTGGGCTTGGCCCCTTAATTCCAGTGAAAGGAACTTTGAATGCTCCAGGATACCAAAACATTTTGGACAATTCCATGCTCCCAACTTTGTTGGAACAGTTTGGAACGGGACCCTTCCTCTTCCAACATGACTGTGCACCAGTGCACAAAGCAAGGTCCATAAAGACATGGATGACAGAGTCTGGTGTGGATGAACTTGACTGGCCTGCAGAGAGTCCTGACCTGAACCCGATAGAACACCTTTGGGATGAATTAGAACGGAGACTGAGAGCCAGGCCTTCTCGACCAACATCGGTGTGTGACCTCACCAATGCGCTTTTGTGGACAGCCTTCCCAGAAGAGTTGAAGCTGTAATAGCTGCAAAAGGTGGACCGACACCATATTGAACCCTATGGATTAGGAATGGGATGGCACTTCAAGTTCATATGTGAGTCAAGGCAGGTGGCCAAATACATTTGGCAATACAGTGTATATGCGTACCAAGTAAGTATGTTTTTTTTTTTCATAATTTGTCCAAAAAAATAAATATATTTGTTTTTTGAAAAGGATTAATCAATTTACAATCGCAATTCATATGTGATAAAATCATTTTTTTAGCACCCCTAATTTTTTATACCGTATTATAGTTTGTAAAAATAACAATAAATACTTAAATATCTGCTTGTCACCTGGACTTAAGATTTCAAAGCAAGTTATCCATCAATTTGTACGTACACAAATCAAATAACCAAATGCATAGGCAATTGTGCAATAATATAATGAGGCGATTAAACTTTTATATTCTTACATTTACTGTTACAAGCGGCCCTCTGAGGGCGGCCATGACTGCGATGTGGCCTTCGAGGAAATCAAGTTCGACACCCCTGTCATAGACCAAATATAGGGAAAATTGGGCAAAATAAATGACAGAAGTGCTGTTTTACTCCAATGCGCTTCAATACTATACATTCATTTTGTATTCAGGACATTGCACACAAATCACATCTTATTAAATTGTGATCAATGAGTAAACATATTGAACTGAACCTGTGTTGTGTTCTTAGGTGACCCATTTGTTCGACAATGGTGGCACTGTTTTCTTCGCTATCTTCATGGCAATCTGGGGTAGGTACAGGCTGTTTTCAACATTTTTAGGACGCATCCTCTTTTACACAATCTGTTCATCCTTCAACCGTCAGGTCGAAACAGGGCGATGATGATGATGGTGATGGTATATTGCAGCTTTCTCGGCTATAACATCATTGTCATGTAGAGTGTGAAAGTTACTGCAGCTTCTGGCCCTCATCCATCTTACTGCCAGGGTGACAAATAACAACCTGTGCCTAGAGGGAACACTTGGCACATAGTGTTCTATGTTTGGGCTAAATGAAGACTGAGGTAAACCGGAGAGCCTAGAGAGTGGTCTGGGCTCACTGACTGTGGTCTGTAGCACAGAATCTTGCACTAAGGCTTGTGGCGAATAGACTACAGGCAGCGCTGCACCAAGAGTGCACTTGAGGTTTTGTGTGCGTGCGTGTATTTATATCCCGGTATATAAACATCGCGGTGCCCAGGGGAGCCAATCTAAGCTTCTTTTGTGTCTCTTTAAACAAAATAGGGTCCAGTTACAATATATTAAAGGCTTACGGATATGCGATTTTCTTATTTAAACTGGGATAGCAGGTCCATTCTATGTGTCATACTTGATCATTTCGCGATATTGCCATATTTTTGCTGAAAGGATTTAGTAGAGAACATCGACGATAAGGTTCGCTGATAAAAAAGCCTTGCCTGTACCGGAAGTAGCAGACGATATGCGCGTGACGTCACAGGTTGTGGAGCTCCTCATATCTGCACATTGTTTACAATCATGGCCACCAGCAGCGAGAGCGATTCGGACCGAGAAAGTGACGATTTCCCCATTAATTTGAGCGAGGATGAAAGATTTGTTTTTGAGGAAAGTGAGAGTGAAGGACTAGAGGGCAGTGGGAGCGATTCAGATAGGGAAGATGCTGTGAGAGGCGGGTGGGACCTGATATTCAGCTGGGAATGACTAAAACAGTAAATAAACACAAGACATATATATATACTCTATTAGCCACAACACAACCAGGCTTATATTTAATATGCCACAAATTAATCCCGCATAACAAACACCTCCCCCCTCCCGTCCATATAACCCGCCAATACAACTCAAACACCTGCACAACACACTCAATCCCACAGCCCAAAGTACCGTTCACCTCCCCAAAGTTCATACAGCACATATATTTTCCCAAAGTCCCCAAAGTTACGTACGTGACATGCACATAGCGGCACGCACGTACGGGCAAGCGATAAAATGTTTGGAAGGCGCAGCTGCATACTCACGGTACCGCGTCTGCGTATCCAACTCAAAGTCCTCCTGGTAAGAGTCTCTGTTGTCCCAGTTCTCCACAGGCCAATGGTAAAGCTTGATTGTCATCTTTCGGGAATGTAAACAATGAAACACCGGCTGTGTTTGTGTTGCTGCATGCCGGCCGCAATACACCGCTTCCCACCTACAGCTTTCTTCTTTGCTGTCTCCATTGTTCATTGAACAAATTGCAAAAGATTCACCAACACAGATGTCCAGAATACTGTGGAATTTTGCGATGAAAACAGACGACTTAATAGCTGGCCACCATGCTGTCCCAAAATGTCCTCTACAATCCGTGACGTCGCGCGCAGGCGTCATCATACCGAGACGTTTTCAGCAGGATATTTCGCGCAAAATTTAAGATTGTACTTTAGTAAGCTAACCCGGCCGTATTGGCATGTGTTGCAATGTTAAGATTTCATCATTGATGTATAAACTATCAGACTGCATGGTCGGTAGTAGTGAGTTTCATTAGGCCTTTAAACTTAAGCATCTTTTACAGCAGTCAGTTTTTCTCATTGTAGAGTTGTGTTTTTGGTGGCTTTTGGAGGAAAAAATAATAATTTTCTTACACTCACCACAACATTATGTGCATTGGATCCAATACAAGATCTGCATCCAGATAATGGATAATATTGAAATTTAATTAACGCTGTAATTTCAATGTGTTTTAGTATTCTAGTTGGATCTTCATGGTGAGAGTTGTAGTAAAATCAGTCAACCAGTCCGAAACACTGGTACCACTACACGTAACCCTAATAAGGGTTTAAATCAGGGTTATTTAACTGGCGGCCTGTGGACCAAATCCGTCCCAGGAATGACACATACCGGTCCTCGAGTTCAGTTCAAAACTTGGGAGACAAACATTTTTGCAGCAAAAGCCTAAAAACACTAGAGTGCTCTTGTTGTATAGAGGAACTTTGGCCACTGTAAACACATTGGCAGATCACTGCACATTTATGATTATATATATTTAACCTTGCTAGCGAACATCGAATACTGGGGTCCAAACTTGAGTTGAGTTGAGTTTGTGTTTATTTGGAACATGCATGCATACAACATGATACATCACAATTTCCAGTTTCTCTTTTCAACATGTTCGAAAAGGAGTAGGAAGAAGCAGAGTTTATTTAATCCTACCCCTTACATAGCAGTTGCTAACACTTTTGTTTACTTCCTGTTCTCAATTTATTCACAATATACTCCATAATTAATAACATTAAAAATAAAAAAATTATACATAGTGATGTAAATTATATTTCATATGGTGAGATAAGTAAGTTTATCTAGAAAATGAATGGATGATTGAAATCAATTCAGAATGTTTATCATGGTTCTTCTTCTTTGTATTTTGTAAACACTTTAAGTTTGAAGAGTTTCTTGAAGTGGATCATATTAGTACATTGTTTGATTTCTTTGCTTAATCCATTTCATAATTTAATTCCACATACTGATATACTGAAGGTTTTAAGTGTTGTACTTGTGTACAAATGTTTTAAATTACATTTTTCTCTAAGATTATATTTCTCCTCTTTTGTTGAGAAGAATTGTTGTACATTCTTGGTTAGCAGGTTATAGTTTGCTTTGTACATCATTTTAGCTGTTTGCATGTTGTGGAATTTCAGTATTTTCGATTCAATGAATAAAGGGTTTGAATGCCATCCATCCATCCATCCATCTTCTTCCGCTTATCCGAGGTCGGGTCGCGGGGGCAGCAGCTTAAGCAGGGAAGCCCAGACTTCCCTCTCCCCAGCCACTTCGTCCAGCTCTTCCTGTGGGACCCTGAGGCGTTCCCAGGCCAGCCGGGAGACATAGTCTTCCCAACGTGTCCTGGGTCTTCCCCGCGGCCTCCTACCAGTCGGACGTGCCCTAAACACCTCCCTAGGGAGGCGTTCGGGTGGCATCCTGACCAGATGCCCGAACCACCTCATCTGGCTCCTCTCGATGTGGAGGAGCAGCGGCTTTACTTTGAGCTCCTCCCGGATGGCAGAGCTTCTCACCCTATCTCTAAGGGAGAGCCCCGCCACCCGGCGGAGGAAACTCATTTCGGCCGCTTGTACCCGTGATCTTGTCCTTTCGGTCATAACCCAAAGCTCATGACCATAGGTGAGGATGGGAACGTAGATCGACCGGTAAATTGAGAGCTTTGCCTTCCGGCTCAGCTCCTTCTTCACCACAACGGATCGATACAGCGTCCGCATTACTGAAGACGCCGCACCGATCCGCCTGTCGATCTCACGATCCACTCTTCCCTCACTCGTGAACAAGACTCCGAGGTACTTGAACTCCTCCACTTGGGGCAAGAATGTTCTACAGTATATATCCAACATTATGTATTATTCTAACTGATCTTTTTTGTAACACGGTTAATGAATGAAGTGTACTTTTGTAGTTATTTCCCCATATTTCTGCACAATAACTCAGATATGGTAACACTAGCGAGCAGTAGAGAATATGAAGTGATTTTTGGTCTAGAACATGTTTTGCTTTATTCATTATTGACGTGTTTCTTGCTACTTTATGTTGAATATTTTTTACATAAGATTTCCATTTCATTTGATCATCAATCATTATACCAGGACATTTGGTTTCATTTACTCTTTCAATTTATATTCCGTCTATTTGTAATTGTGTTTGCCTTTCCCTTCTACTGTTACCGAATAGCATTATTTTAGTTTTACTGAGGCTAAAGGACCGTCTGTGTTTGTCAAACCATATTTTTAATTTGTTCATTTCTTCTGTTATTATTTATATTAGCTTCTGTGTGTTCTCTCCTGAACAAAACGCTGTTGTATCATCCGCAAATAGTACTAACTTTAAATCTTTTGTAACTTTACAAATGTAATTTATATAACTTGTGATTTACATAACTGAGGCGTTCCTCAAGGCACCCTTTTAAGTCCTCTCCAGTTTTTTTATGTAACTGGTGTTGCTGTAGCTTGCTTACTTCAGACAGAGTCAGTAATCATTTGTTCACCTTCTTTAGCTATACTAGTAGTGTTCCTTAAGGTTCCCTTTTAGGTCCTGTCTTTTACATCCTTTGGGCTATACCAGTGGTCGGAAACCCGCGGCTCTAGCGCCGCCCTAGTGGCTCTCTGGAGCTTTTTCAAAAATGTATGAAAAATGGAAAAAGATGAGGGGAAAAAAAATCTATTTTTTGTTTTAATATGGTTTCTGTAGGAGGACAAACATGACACAAACCTCCCTAATTGTTACAAAGCACACTGTTTATATTAAACATGCTTCACTGATTCGAGTATTTGGCAAGCGCCGTTTTGTCCTACTAATTTTGGTGGTCCTTGAACTCACTGTAGTTTGTTTACATGTATAACTTTCTCCGACTTTCTAGGACGTGTTTTATGCCACTTCTTTTCCTGTCTCATTTTGTCCACCAAACTTAATGTTGTGCATGAAAGGTGAGTTTTGTTGATGTTATTGACTTGTGTGGAGTGCTAATCAGACATATTTGGTTACTGCATGACTGCAAGCTAATCGATGCTAACATGCTATTTAGGCTAGCTATATGTACATATTGCATCATTATGCCTCATTTGTAGGTATATTTGAGGTCATTTAGTTTCCTATAAGTCCCCTTAGTTCAATTTATATCTGACACACTATCTGTATGTAATATGGCTTTTAATTTTTTTGCGGCTCCAGACAGATTTGTTTTTGTATTTTTGGTCCAATATGGCTCTTTCAACATTTTGGGTTGCCGACCCCTGGGCTATACGACTGGCACGCGAGTGCACTTCAAAAAAGTTGCTTAAGACTCACATTTTTGTAGCAGATTCTTAAAAACATGAGTGCTGTCATACAGATGATCTTTAACCAGCTTTTTTTGCGGAGCGCTCTTGTAACAAAATAAAGAGACCAAAATCAAATGTTTATGTAGATGAAGCTGGTTCTTCAGAATATACAAAATGAGATTAATAGTGAAGGGAGAAGTCCGGCCCCTCCTTCCTTAGCTTTCTGGAAATGTGGCCCCCAAAACAAAAAATTTAATATCTCTGGTTTAGAACCATGATAATTGTTGATTCGGAGTAATAATGACAGGTAGAGTTGGGTCACTATTTGGCAAGCTGCTGCAACACTTAATACAGTAGAGCTAAATATGGGCTCACTATTTGGCATGAAGAAGGTTTTTGATTGATTGATTGAAACTTTTATTAGTAGATTGCACAGTACAGTACATATTCCGTACAATTGACCACTAAATGGTCAATTGTAAAACCAAACCCGAATACGTTTTTCAACTTGTTTAAGTCGGGGTCCATGTAAATCATCCATCCATCCATCCATTTTCTACCGCTTATTCCCTTTGGGGTCGCGGGGGGCGCTGGAGCCTATCTCAGCTACAATCGGGCGGAAGGCGGGGTACACCCTGGACAAGTCGCCACCTCATCGCAGGGCCAACACAGATAGACAGACAACATTCACACTCACATCCACACACTAGGGCCAATTTTTAGTGTTGCCAATCAACTTATCCCCTGGTGCATGTCTTTGGAAGTGGGAGGAAGCCGGAGTACCCGGAGGGAACCCACGCAGTCACGGGGAGGACATGCAAACTCCACACAGAAAGATCCCGAGCCCGGGATTGAACCCAAGACTACTCAGGACCTTTGTATTGTGAGGCAGATGCACTAACCCCTCTGCCACCGTGAAGCCCCCATGTAAAATCAATTCATGGTAATTGATGGCCCTCACTGGGCCCCATTCAGCAACCGTTCTTAAGAACAAATTTTGTTCTTAGGCTCACTTACGAAGTTTTTAAGGAGATTTTTGTATTCACCAATGTTTTCTTAGCTGGGATTTGTTCGTAGGTAACAACTCCAGAGCACTTTTAGGGTGGCCTATTTGTTCCTAAGTGTGACAAGTTCCCTTACTTCGATTGTCTAATGTTAAATTAATATCATAGATAGATAGATAGATAGATAGATGGATAGATATCGATAAGACAGACAGACAGACATATAGCAAAATGAGCAATATGTAGACATTTCAAAATACTGTGTGCACGCACACACACACACATAAACACACACACACACACACACACACACGCACACACACACACACACACGCACGCATGCACGCACACAATGGCAATGCTTTTGCTGCTACTGCAAGATGCCGCAGATCGTGCCCTGGGGATGGAGCGCATATTTCACCACCATGTAGACCTATTTGCTCGAAGTGCCGAATATTTATTTGAACGCTTTGGACTATCCTCAGCAGTCCCCCCTTTCTTAAACTTATTTGACATTATGTATTCCCCCCGCGGGATAATACGAATTTGTCTTCTGTCATCTGTTTGTGTTTTCTCCGTGTGTTTGATGTTCGGCTTTTCCGCCAGAATTGTGCCCATAAATGGGGAATTAAGGGCGTTTACCTATGCAAATTACGGAATTAAGGGCGTTTACCTATGCATATTGGGGAAATAAGGGTGTGTTTAAATGCAAATTATGATAGACATGTACGCGCTAACCATTTGGCATTGGAACAGCAGGTGGGAACAATTTGGCCGTTTAAGAACACGTCATGAATTTGAATGGACTCCTCTTAGGAAATCACTTGGGAAGAAAGATAAGAGGAAAAGTTAGGAACTCTTTGCTGAATGGGTCAATAAGTTGGGACTTCCAGCAGTTGTGTTGTGATGTGGAGAGGCAGTGGGATTTAATAAGCTCTGCTTCTTTCTACTCCTTTTCGACATGTTGAAATGAAAACTGTTAATCCTGTCGTGTGCGCAAATGTAATCTGGTTTGCATGTCCCGAATAAAATGAGATGAACTGAACTGAAGGAAAATGTAATTACAAAAATGTTTTATAAAGTCCAATGCCACAGAGATACATAGTTTGAAAGTATTTGGGTGTGTTTACAAACAAGGGGAAAAAAACACTGCACTAAAGGGGAGCCCTGGCCAAAATAACATCTACAAAAAACAAACAAAAAGCGAGGGATTTCCAGCAAGTCCCAATACAAAACAGCAGCATCAGCACAGCCGTGCGTTAAACTTCGATAATCAAGAACAAATGAGCGATAAACCCATAATAAGGGTATTTTGTGAATTTGTAACGTCTCTCTACTGTACATGTACACATTGCAAACTGCAACAATCGTTAATGAATACCTTTCCCGTGTTGTTAATTAAAAAAAATGAGTATAATTATCTGCGTAGAGATGAAATATTTATATAAGCATTGGATCCTATTATAATGAGCAAGTACCTCATATTATAGCCAAGTCTGTTTAGAATGCAGTATATTATCTCTGCATTGATGACTAAATAATTCCCTTGAACTCCTTAAAAGATCCTTTCAGTCAAACCTCATCAAGCCAAAGTCTCTTTTTTTTTCTGGTGTTGTGTACTGACTAATCCTGAACCCATGGAAATTCATAACAAAAAACAGAAGACATCATCATCAGCAGCAGCAGCAGCAGCATCGTTTGCTGCTCGTATCACAAAAGCAAAAATGCCTCCAGACTGAAAATCTAAGGAGATTTATTGTGATTGTTCCTCATAAAACCCAATGGACGTCGCTTTAAACCACAGACTGAAGCAGTGTGAGCTGAGGACTTTGATGAGTGTCGCATGTTTACACAAGCTTTCGTATCATCAGGATGTGCTCATAATCATAATCATCCCTCAAATGTGTTTGTTGCTCCTCAAATGTGTGATTAATGATGTGATGGATACCTGCAGCCACCGTCTTCCTGGAGTTTTGGAAAAGGAGGAGAGCGGAGCTGACTTACGACTGGGATCTCATTGACTGGGAGGAGGAGGAGGTAAGTCAGCATCAGCATCAAATAAAAATCATTAAAAAATACGGAGACACACCACTAGCAGAAAACGTTACAAAATGAAACTCCACCAGTTTGTCATGTCTTATTTTGAGTTTGTTTGTGTTTTCCTGTGTGTAGTGCTTTGGTTCTTGTCTTGCGCTGTTTTTTTGGTGGCCCTTCCTGTATTGTTAGTATTTTCCTGTAGCAGTTTCATGTCTTCCTTTGAGCGCTATCCCCCGCACCTGCTTTGTTTTAGCAAGCAAGACTATTTAAGTTCTGCGGATGCTATCCTTCTTTGTGTGGACATTGTTGATTGTCATGTCATGTACTTTGTGGACGCCGTAAGTTTTTGCTGTCGTCCAGCATTTTGTTTCCGTTTACTTTGTAGCCAGTTCGGTTTTACTTTCGTTTTGCATAGCCATTGCCTTTTCCTGTCCCTTTCGTTAATTTTTGGTTTAAGCATTACATACCTTTTTACCTGCACGCTGCCTCCCGCTGTGGTCTGCATATTGGGATCAGAACAAACCATCCTCGTCTCACTTGACACATTCCGACTTTTACAAAGCAATTAACTACCTGCTGCCACCTACTGACATGGAGTATTACGTGGTTACCCTGCCTTGTTCTACACAGCACAGACACTAAGCAACGGCACATTATTTGCAGATTATAATTATTGATTTGCAAACAATATTTTTTGGACCAAGTCGGTGAAGTTGCATAATTTCCGACGGCACACCAGACAATATCTCACGGTTGAAAAACACTGGATTACATCATGTGCTGGCTGTTACTATAGATCAGGGTACTGCATTTCATAAATTCATAACTGAAATGTGTCTTTTTGTGCATCAGGAGGAGCTGAGGCCTCAGTTCGAAGCCAAATATTCCAGAGTGGAGAGAGTAAACCCCATATCTGGCAAACCCGAGCCTTTCCAGCCCTTCTCAGACAAACTCAGCCGGCTCATGGTGTCTGTGTCCGGAATATTCTTCATGGTAAACCCCTTTGATCTCTCAATAATCTGCCCTATGGGGATTTACACTCCTACAGTCACAGTGATGATGTTATTATGTGTCTCACAACTGGAATCATCTCATGTGCCAGTTGTGGCATTGTATCCCCCCCTGCTGGTAATAATATGCATCAGCTACAGTAGCATTATGCTTACTTTGGATTGCTTTTTCTCTTTGTATTCAGCACATGTACACTATTTAGCCTATGTACACTATAAAGATTCACTCTAAAGCGGCAATATCTGTGTAGATTTCTCTGGTCCTGACCGCCGTGTTTGCAGTGGTGGTTTTCCGTCTCATCGCCATGGAGAAATTTGCCTCCTTCAACTGGCATTTTGTGAAGAAGAACTGGCAGTTTGCCACCTCTGGCACTGGCGTCTGCATCAACTTCATGATCATCATGTCTCTCAACGTGGTGGGTGTCTGCTTCGCCATGTTTGCACATTCAAGTCCAGCAAATGTTCCATGAGTTTGTTTTTAGAAGTTCCGGAAACTGTCAATCCACAGCTACATTTTACCTTATTGATTCTCTTCATGTTGTGTTATGTCAGGTGTATGAAAAGGTGGCCTATCTGCTGACCAATTTAGGTGAGCAGAGTCCACATTCACAACAATGTCGAAAAGCCCTTTACCAAGATGTTTAGCTTTTCGCCTCTCAATCTCCTTATCTGCCCATGCAGAGCATCCACGGACTGAGTCTGAGTGGGAGAACAGCTTTGCTCTCAAGATGTTCCTCTTTCAGTTTGTAAATCTGAACAGTTCCACGTTTTACATCGCGTTCTTCCTGGGAAGGTAGGCCACTCGTCATGATCCCAAACACTAAAATTACGGATTGCGGGGAGTGTTTGGTTTCAAAATGTCAGAATATGTGCCAACATTTCAGAAATCACTCCAGAGGCAGAAATTCACACTAAAGTTGTGGTAAAACATTTACGATTAACTTCTGGAAACTTCAGAAGCTTTCCATGGAGCCTTTCGCAGGCTTAGCAATTTTGGAAAAGCTGCACACTTGTTTTCAGTATTACTGGAAGTTTATTCATTCATTAATTTTCTATACTACTTACCACCTCATTAGGGTCACGGGTGAGCTAGAGCCTATCCCAGTTGTCCAGAGGCAGGGTTACAACCTGGACTAATCACCAGTCAATATTAGGGGTGTAACGGTACGTGATTTGTATCGAACCGTTTCGGTACGGGGGTTCCGGTTCGGTTCGAAGGTGTACTGAACGAGTTTCCACACGGACATATTAAGTAGCGTAGCGCACGTTGTGTAAACAATGCACACTGAGGCACAACACACGGCATGCTAACAATGACCGTGCTACGACAACATGTAAGAGCCAGAGCTGGAAGACTCGTTAAGATCTCCCGTTTGGGAACACTTCGGCTGCGCGGTACGGAGGACGGAGGTTTGCCGACATTGTTCAGCAGCGGTAAGGCATGCTTCTGCCAACACGTCAAACATGCTAACCCATTTGAAACGTCACCACCCCCAAGTGAACATCGCTTCAACAAAGATAAAAAAGAGCAATCAGCTCCCACCTCTTACTGCCAAGTTAGCCAGGCTGGTGGGGGGGAAAGAAAAGTTAATCTGAGGCTGAGTTGACTTGAAACTGTTTAATGTTGCACTTTTTATATGTAGAAGAAAAGTTTTGTCATTTTATTTAATCTGAGCACCAATTTGAGGCAGATTAATGTTGATTAACGTGGACCCCAATTTAAACAAGTTGAAAAACTTATTCGGGTGTTACCATTTAGTGGTCAATTGTACGGAATATGTACTGTACTGTGCAATCTACTAATAAAAGTCTCAATCAATCAATCAAAAAAAGCACTTTATATGTAGAAAAGTTTTGTTAAGAAACCATTCTGAGCCTTATCTTATTTAGTTTTTATTTTATATATGTTGACCACATTAACCCTGGCAATGAACCCTGTGTGTATATGTATGTTTTGCCATTGTTTACAAATTTGGTAAATACATAACCAAAAAATGTATATTTTGTTGTTTTCTTACTGTACCGAAAATGAACCGAACCGTGACCTCTAAACCGAGGTACGTACCGAACCGAAATGTTTGTGTACCGTTACACCCCTAATATATATATATATATATATATCAGTGGTTCTTAACCTAGGTTCGATCAAACCCTAGGGGTTCGGTGAGTCGGCCTCAGGGGTTCGGCTGAGCCTCCGCCGCGGAGGTCAAGACACACCCGACTCATCGTGTAAATAAAGACTTCTCCCTATCGGCGAATTATGGATACCCCCAGTCTTTGCAAAGCAATCCTTTTCGAGGGTGCTGGACATAAAAACAGTAAAAAAAACCATATTATTTTTCACTAAAGAAGGGTTCGGTGAATGCGCATATGAAACTGGTGGGGTTCAGTACCTCCAACAAGGTTAAGAACCACTGATACACATATATATATATATATATATATATATATATATATATATATATATATATATATATATATATATATATATATATGTGTATATATGTCTTAATAAGGTTATCCAAAAAATAGTGCTCGATACCGTAGTAGAGCGCAATATATGTATGTGTGGGAAAAAAATCACAAGACTACTTCATCTCTACAGGCCTGTTTCATGAGGGGTTCCCTCAATCATCAGGAGATTTCTCCTGATGATTGAGGGAACCCCTCATGAAACAGGCCTGTAGAGATGAAGTAGTCTTGTGATTTTTTTCCCACACATACATATATATGTGTATATATATTTATTCCTCACGCACTAATTGACTGAAAAAGCGCGCACTTGATGATGTCACGTTATCAATGGGGAAATGCCTTTTTAGACAATATAATTTGCCTGAGCGGCTAGGAGACACCGAGAGTAACAAGCGGTAGACAATGGATTAGAAAGGACAGATTAAAAAAATAATAATGAAAAAAAACAAAACAAAAAAATTGTTTTAACTTGGGGCTTCCCGCGATCTGGATTTTGGACGCGGGCCGTAATTTGTAAAACCCAACACAAGGGAGAACATGCAAACTCAATTTTTTGGGATCATGCAAACTATCATATATAAACATTTTGTCATCCATCCATCCATTTTCTACCGATTGTCCCTTTCGGGGTCCCGGGGGGTGCTGGAGCCTATCTCAGCTGCATGAAAAGACAAAATTATAAAAACACATACTGTATATAGGGCTGCAACGATTAATCGATTAATTTGATTAGTGAAAAAAAGCTTTGATCTCTATTCTGTTGCTTTGATTAATTGTTTATTAAAAATGTATGAAATCCAAACTGCATGGAGCTTTCGGAAGTACGCAGACATAGTTTCCGCACGGTCGCTGCAATAGAGCACATGTGAGAGCGGTGATGTGTGGGTGCTGTGGTCTGTGTCGCGGCAAACAGAGGACAGGGTTTTTTGTGTGTGTTTTTTTTAAATTAATGCACAATGTTAAAGTGCTATTTCAATGTTGATGATGTACATTTATTATTAAAAAAGAGTAAAGGATATGGCAAGCAGAAAACATTTAGTTTTTTTCAACTATTTCCCTTAAATAAGCATTGAAGTTAAAGTTTAAAGTTAAAGTCCCAACAATAGTCACACACACACTAGGTGTGGTGAAATTATTCTCTGCATTTGACCCATCCCCATGTTCAACCCCCTGGGAGGTGAGGGGAGCAGTGAGCAGTGAGCAGCAGCGGTGGCCGTACTCTGGAATCATTTGGTGATTTAACCCCCCCATTTATTATTAAAAAAGAGTAAAGGATATGGCAAGCAGAAAACATTTAGTTTTTTTCAACTATTTCCCTTAAATAAGCATTGAAGTTAAAGTTTAAAGTTAAAGTCCCAACAATAGTCACACACACACTAGGTGTGGTGAAATTATTCTCTGCATTTGACCCATCCCCATGTTCAACCCCCTGGGAGGTGAGGGGAGCAGTGAGCAGTGAGCAGCAGCGGTGGCCGTACTCTGGAATCATTTGGTGATTTAACCCCCAATTCCAACCCTTGATGCTGAGTGCCAAACAGGGAGGTAATGGGTCCCATTTTTATAGTCTTTGGTATGACTCGGCCGAGGTTTGAACTCACGACTTTCCAGTCTCACGGCGGACACTCGAACCACAAGTCCACCGAGCAGGTCAAAAGCAGTGAAATGTGTTTTTCATCCCATTATTCGATTTAATCAAATTAACTAATAGATAACTAAATTACTAAAACAGTCGTTAACAGCAATCCTAAACCCATGACATTTATTTAATGTCTTTCGAGGTACTCAAAGACAACATAGTGAAAAAGCGTGATTTTTCACTCGTTTATGTATTAGATAAAGACATTTCTGTCTTTGAATAAAACCATAAAGAAACATGATTTATTGATATAATAAACATTTAAGTTCTCTTTTAAGGCTATTGTATGTAGAAATGTAGGCAATTGTATGAATTGACATTCAGACGTGTGTAATTCAAGGTCATACTTAGATACCATATTGGATACCATTACTTTACAGTCTCTACTGCTCGCTAGTGTTGACATATCTGAGTTATTGTGTAGAAATATGGAGAAACAACTACAAAAGTACACTTCATTCACTATCAGTCTTACAAAAGAGGTCAGTTAGAATAATACATAACTTTTAATATGGGCAACGGTCAAACCCTTTATTTATTTAATCAAAAATATTAAAATTCAATAATTTGGTGCATTTAAAAAAAGCTACAATTATGTAAAAAGCAAACTATAACCTGCTAACCAAGAATGTACAACAATTATTCTCAACAAAAGAGAAGAAATATAACCTTAGAGAAAAATGTAACTTAAAACATTTGTATGCACCTCCAACACTTAAGATATTCAGCATATCAGTATGTGGAAATAAATTATCGAATGTATTAAGCAAATGCACTAATATGATCCAGTTTAAGAAACTGTTCAAACTCAAACTGTTTATTTATGACAAATCCTTAAAAACATCTTCAACCTTACTGAAAAATTTGATTATCCTATTAATGTCATCATGTGAATCATAATTTACTTAACTAATTTGTTAAAACTTTATTTATTGTGTATTTTTGTATCTGATATTTATTTACTTACTCATTTGTCTATTTATTTATTTATTAACTGTTGTGATGCCGATTGAGTACAAACACATTAGAAATGGCTCTACTCAGTGGCCTAGTGGTTAGAGTGTCCGCCTTGAGATCGGTAGGTTGTGAGTTCAAACCCCAGCCGAGTCATACCAAAGACTATAAAAATGGGACCCATTACCTCCCTGCTTGGCACTCAGCATAAAGGGTTGGAATTGGGGGTTAAATCACCAAAAATTATTCCCGGGCGTGGCCAGCGCTGCTGCCCACTGCTCCCCTCACCTCCCAGTGGGTGATCAAGGGTGATGGGTCAAATGCAGAGAATAATTTCGCCATACCTAGTGTGTACTTTAACTTTTTTTTAACTTTAAAACACAAAGGGGTAAGATTAAATAAAATCTGCTTCTTCCTACTTCTTTCCGGTCATGTTGTAATGAGAAACAGGAAACGTGATAAATCGTATTGTAATTGTATGCATGTTCGAAATAAATTGACACTAAAACCATAACCATACTAACAATATTTTAGAAGAAAAATGCAAAATGCTAATGCAAAAAAAACGTTTTTTTTCTGAAATATTGGACTTTTTCTACAGCATTTACCGATACAGTCCTATGGTATCAGGAGATTTGCAATAATAACGAGCAGTTTTCCTCCTCTGACATTTTTACATATTTGACCTAATTTAGTATTTGTTCATATGTGTTTTTTCTAATTGAAATCGTCAGCTAAAGTTGTCACTTCCAATCTGTTAAGGTTTGCTGGCAGGCCTGGAAAATACAACAAACTCTTTAATCGATGGCGACTGGAGGAGGTGAGTGCGAGCATACGTCATCTTAAGTGGGTGATTATTTCACCTGTGACTCAGTGCAGTGTTTTTTCCTAATATGTATTTTACAACGAGTAGCTTAGACTAAATGAATTATTCGTTTATTGAATAGACACCTGGTTAAAAGGATGAGGATTTTTTTTTTGTCATAATTTAACGGATATTAAATAAAGTGTGCGGTGTGAAATATTGTAAGTTAATCTAATAATATTTTTTTCAATATGTTTTAAGTGTCATCCAAGTGGCTGCTTGATTGATCTGTGCCTGCAAATGGGCGTCATCATGTTTTTCAAGCAAATCTGGAACAACTTCATGGAGCTTGGTTATCCGTAAGTAATAATTTGTTGCAATATTTTCAGAATTTGACATGCAAGTCTTGCAGTGTTTAATGCATTGCTTCGAATTGATAACCCCTTGCTGTACTCTCAGTTTGCTGCAGAACTGGTGGTCCCGTAGGAAGATCAAGAAAGGAGGGGGTGCTGTTGGTGGAGGCCAGAACGTGGAAAGTAAAAATCAGCTCCCACAGTGGGATAAAGACTGGAATCTGCAGCCCATGAACACGCACGGCCTGGTGGACGAGTACCTTGAAATGGGTGAATCTTTGTACTTATGTGTTAATGTATTCAATCTTCAGATGGCCAGGCATGCAAGAAAATGCATATACGATGCATATTTATGGTGTTTCCTATAGGAAACTTCAGTATAGGCCAGGGGTCGACAACCCAAAACGTTGAAAAAGCCATACTGGACGAAAAATACAAAAAAACTAATCTGTCTGGAGCCGCAAAAAATGAAAAGCCGTATATAAGTCTTTTAATGAAGGCAACACATGACTATCAAAATGACTATGTATCGCAGGCTGAAGCAAATCTTCTTTGGCAGAAATGTAATATTTATTCTACAACTTTTTTACAACATTAGAAACCATTAGTAAATCAAAGGCTACTCAGAAGGTGAGATAACTCCTGGAAAAGACTGGCTTTTAATGGCCAAAGGTATAGATGTGTGTGTCCAAGTTAAAGGAAACGACAGGCTGTGTTCTTTTAATAGATTTATTACAATCTTCGGCAAGCTAGGTAATGTTTGCTGTGGTCTGGAACAACATGGCACACAAACAACAATCACAAACACAGCCAATATTACATACAGATAATGTGTCATGAGACATGCAAAACTAAATTATATACAAAGAGGATAAAAGTAAAGAATATTAAATGAGCTCAAATATACTTACAAATGAGGTATAATGATGCAATATGTACATACAGCTAGCCTAAATAGCATGTTAGCATCGATTAGCTTGCGGTCATGCACTGACCAAATATGCCTGATTAGCACTCCAACAAGTCAATAAAATCAACAAAGATCACCTTTGTGCATTCACGCACAGCATAACACTTTTGGTGGACAAAATGAGACAAAGAAGGAGTGGAAGATTTTACATGTCAACAAACTGTTGCGTCACAGTCCACACTATGGTGAGTTCAGGAACCACTGAAATTAGTAGGACAAAACGATGTTCACCAACTACTCTCATCAGTAAAGCATACACACAAACATATTAAACAGTGGGCTTTCTAACAATTGGGAAGGTTTGTGTCATGTTTGTCTTCAAACAAAAACATACTAAAACAAAACAAAAAATGTTCCCCTCATCTTTTTCCATTTTCAATCATTTTTTAAAAATGCTCCAGGGAGCCACTAGAGCGGCACTAAAGAGCTGCAGGTTGCTGAACCCAGGTATAGGCAGATGGTTTACTGAAAAAGGAGAGGGAGCATCAGCGGGAAAAGAAAACACGATTGAAAAAACAATAGTCTGTAGTAATAAAGTACATTGTGTATTATTTTGAAAACCATTAACTGTAGTCTTCTCCTCTCAGTCCTGCAGTTTGGGTTCACCACCATCTTTGTAGCAGCGTTCCCGTTGGCGCCTCTCCTCGCCTTGCTCAACAACATAATCGAGATTCGCCTTGACGCCTACAAGTTTGTCACCCAGTGGAGGAGACCCATGCCAGCCCGAGCCACTGATATAGGTCAGCCTGATGTGTGACATTCCCACCTTCATCCTTCTACTTTTGCCACAAATGTGTTTATTATTTTAAATGGAGCCCTATTAGTTGCTACACAGTAGCCCCGAGCCTTCCTGCAGTGCATCTCACATGACAATAACAACATCGAAGCAAAAAGTCAACATGCTGTTGAAGTGAAACTCTAGTTCAAAGGATATGCTTGTTAAATGCTGTGTATAAAACAGTTATTATATACAATAAAGAATAAAGGGGGGGAAACAGACTTAAGTGTAGTATCTCTTTAAGCTTATTTTTAAAACCCCTTACATTGTTGGACTTCTTTCCTATTCCACTGGGGTGTCAAACTAATTTTAGGTTGGGGGCCACATGGAGAAAAATCTACTCCCAAGTGGGCCGAACTGGTAAAGTCACGGTACTTAACTTAACTTAACTTAAAAATAAAGACAACTTCAGATTGTTTTCTCTGTTTGAAAATAGAACAAGCACATTCTGAAAATGTACAAAGCATAATATTGTTGGTTTTTTTTACACTTACATGTTGCGGTTAATAGTATTCGATCTTTATTTGTTATTATTTATACTTTCTGAAAAAATTATGTGATAATGTTCATCAGTCAACTCATTGGTGTTCATTTTCAATCTATCAAGATAAAAAAATAATATCAAAATCAACAGCAGTTTCTTTCATTCAAAAATTTTGCCTCATTTTTATACTTAGCAAACTCATCCCGTTGGCTGGATAAAACCTGTTGGCGGGCCTAATCCGGCCCGCAGGCCGTACGTTTGACACCCCTGCTGTGTACTGAAACGCCGTTATTTGCATAGCACATGTTCTTGCTCCTGATATGCTATGACTCCATTAGTCTGTTGTCCAGTGGAGTGACTATTTCTATAATATTTTAGAGTGTTAGATTGTTGGCATCATTGTAGTATTTACCGGTAGTAAGATCTCCTCAGATCCGAATACCAGGCGCTAAACAGTGTGTGCAAACTACAACATTGTGCGTACTATTAGTGGGCGTGTTGCGTGTGATCTAGTAAGACTGTTTGCAGTTTAGTGGATCAGGCCCCTAGTATATTAATTCCCTGTGTTTATTTCTGTGTCAGAGCTTCTTCTTCCCGGTTTTTTTCCGCTTCCTGTGTGCTTCCTCTGCTACATCACAGCCAGTCTGGCGCACTAATTAACACACCTGTCTATGTTTAGTGATTATCAGACACACCTGTGGACAATCACTGGTTAGAGGGGTCTATTTGCCAGTGCAGCTCCTCAGACAACGCTGGTGCATTGAGTGCACACCTCAGTTGTGTCAGGATCAACTTAGCCGGAGAAAAATAAACAAGAATAATGACAAAAAGAGTACTCAAAAAAGGAGTGAGCACAAAATAACTAAGGATGCACACTTAAAGTGGGAGGAACAGAAATAGCACAATTAAGGTGTAAAGAAGTAATCATAACAATTAGGGATGTCTATAGTGTATGACGTTTTAAAACGCTGCTGTGTACACGGACGTAGGGAGAAGTACAGAGCGCCAGTAAACCTTAAAGGCACTTCCTTTGCGTGCCGGCTCAGTCACATAATATCTACGGCTTTTCACACACACAAGTGAATGCTGCATACTTGGTCAACAGCCATACAGGTCACACTGAGGGTGGCCGTATAAACAACTTTAACACTGTTACAAATATGCGCCACACTATGAACCCACACCAAACAAGAATGACAAACACATTTCGGGAGAACATCCGCACCGTAACACAACATAAACACAACAGAACAAATACCCAGAACAAATACCCAGAACAAATACCCAGTTGTTACGTCTCCGTCTGTAATATTCGAACTGCGTGATTTGCATACGGCAATTCGTTTTTTGTTGACCAAGTCGTAGTTTTTATACCCGAACGAAACCAACTTTGGCATAATTGTTTCTCACTGGCGCGTTGTTTGACAACTCTTGTTCGGTGGTTGTCCTGCAATTTGATTGGATGAATGCTGTGTGATGAAAACAACGTAGATCCAATTTGATTGGCTATTGTACTGCGAGCACACCAGCTGACAGGAACAACACGCTGATAGACACAGACGAAGAAAATGAAAAATACGGAGCGCTCCCAAATAACTTTTTAATTGTTGGGTTTTGGGAAAGTAGCAAGTCATGTCAAGTCAAAAGGCTCAAGTCCAAGTGAAGTCACAAGTCATTGATGTTAAAGTCTAAGTCGAGTTGCAAGTCTCTTTACATTTTGTCAAGTCGAGTCTAAAGTCATCAAATTCATGACTCGAGTCTGACTCGAGTCCAAGTCATGTGACTCGAGTCCACACCTCTGGGGTACGTGCACATGAACCCACACAGCTTCTATACCAGCAAACTAGTGTTGATACCAATATTTTAGTACCGGTACCGGTACCAAAATGTATTTTGATACTTTTAGGTACTTTAATAAATGAGGAGTACCACAAAAAAATGGCATTATTGGCTTTATTTTAACAAAAAACCTCACAGTACATTAAAAGATATGTTTCTTATTGCAATCGAAGAACAATTTTGTCCTTAAATAAAATAGTGAACATACTAGACAACTTGTCTTTTAGTAGTAAGTAAGCGAACAAAGGCCACTAATTAGTCTGCTGATGTATGCAGTAACATATTGTGTCATTTATCATTCTATTATGAACCCCTTGCAGCACTAACTCTTCCGGGATGCTACAATATACACCCCCCCTCAACCTCCTCATGCTCTCTCAGGGAGAGCATGTCCCAAATTCCAAGCTGCTGTTTTGAGGCATGTTAAAAAAAATAATGCACTTTGTGACTTCAATAATAAATATGGCAGTGCCATGTTGGCATTTTTTTTCCATAACTTGAGTCGATTTATTTTGGAAAACCTTGTTACATTGTTTAATGCATCCAGCGGGGCATCACAACAAAATTAGGCATAATAATGTGTTAATTCCACAATATATCGGTATCATGTCTTTTGATCATATTTTGTTTGGTTAGGTTCTGTTTGGTTTTTGGACTCTTTTTAGTTCCTGTTTGTGCCCTCTTGATTGTTTTTGTTTCCATGACAACCCATTAGTTGCACCTGTTTTCACGTTCGGACTCACACACCTGTCGGCAATCATGTCACTACTATTTAAGCCTGTCATTTTCAGTTGGTCGTCGTGGCAACATTGTCATTATTCATGCCTGTTCATAGTTTTCATGCTGATGTTAATTTCCATGCTCCGCTCATGCCACAGTAAGTGTTGTTTGTTTTATGTTCATAGTTTTGCCT
Organism: Nerophis lumbriciformis; assembly: GCF_033978685.3. Classification (NCBI taxonomy): domain Eukaryota; kingdom Metazoa; phylum Chordata; class Actinopteri; order Syngnathiformes; family Syngnathidae; genus Nerophis; species Nerophis lumbriciformis. The sequence goes on along the minus strand of NC_084557.2, from coordinate 36,327,977 downwards.
TTGTGCTAGTTTATTGTTTTCATAGCGAAGTTTGTTCTCCGCCTTGTGCTTGTTCTTTTTGTTAGTATTAAAATAAATGATGTCTTTACCTGCAAGCCATGGCCAGTCAAGTTCGTTTGCATTCCGGGAAAGCAATCCGTGCAGTAATTTGCGCCGCCATAGTCCATGTCGTGACAGTATCGGTTGATATCGGAATCGGTAATTAAGAGTTGGACAATATCGGAATATCGGATATCGGCAAAAAAGCCATTATCGGACATCTCTAATAACAATAACACATGTATTTTTAAAGGCCCCTTTCAAGGCACTCAAGGTCGCCGTACAACTCATAAAAACATAAAAGCAGCATAGAAAATAAAAATGTAGGCAAAGCAACAATTAAAAAACGACACTTGTGTCAGGCATAGGCCTGTTTAAACAGTTTTAGGAGTGATTATGGAGTCAATGTTCCAGATGTTGGGGGGGAGGGAGTTCCAGAGGCGAGGTGAAGCGCAGCTGGAGACTCGGTCCCACGGTCAGGTTGATGGAGGAGGAAGATCTGAGGTGTCGGGGAGGAATATTGATGTGTAAGAGGTCAGACATGTATGGCAGGGCGAGGTCATGGAGGAGGTCTGGGGGTTATTCGGGCAGCAGCGTTCTGGACGAGTTGAACTTGCGCCAAAGTGAGCGACACACAACTGCATTGAAACGCAATGACTGAACAGTCACCCTTGAACATTTAGAAATTGCTTTTCAGATTTCATGATCATAATAAGTCTCACAAAAAACTAAAAGGATGTATGGTTCTTTTCAGTGAACTTTACTGAGCAATAGAGAGAAAAAATCCCATTCTTAAGAGATCATCTATAATTATGTGTTTAATATCCCAGTATTTATTGGTTGTGTTAATTCTCAGTCTGGCATATTTATGTTAACTGAAGACAAGGACGAGGAAAAAATGTGGGAATGTAAGTGTGTAAGCAAGCCTAAAATTAATTCTGGAAACTATTAAACATGTGTCATTATATTATAAACATAGCGATAGAGCTGTTTATGCCTGTGTATGTTTATGTTTATATAACGGGGCTTTATATGGTACTTTTCGATAATATGAATACGGTTTTGACTTGTTCTATGGAATGTTCTATTTATATCATATTTATTTGTGATTCTGGATTTTTCTCTGTGTTGAAAGCCATAATTTGGAGTTTAAAATAAACTTTTGACATTTCATGTAACAATGGCAGTTCATGAAATGAATATGCACTTTCTAAAATAACCAACAAAAAGATATTGAATTCAATTTGTTTTAAGGCCATACACCATTCAAATTGTGGTATTAACACTGTACCATTGGTAATAGGTGGACTCCAGGGGCTTTTTTGTTGTCATAAAAATACACTTGTATTCGAAATATATACATATATATTGCATTATGTGGCAAAAATCACAATCATGTTTCTCAAAAACTCAACCACGTGACAACAGTGTTTCTACAATTTCCAACCAGAGTACAAAAAACAGAATCAGGATTAAAAAATTATTAAATAATATTTAAATAGTAAATAATAATATTAAAAAAATAATTATATAAAAGGCGTGTCCTGATACATCTTTTTTACTTTCGATACAATAATGATATTGGAGCTTTCAGTATTGGCAGATATTGATCCGATACGAATCATAGTACATATTTTTATAGTGTGGAATGTTAGAAAAGGTCTGATCAAGTGAAATGACCTAAAGAACAATAATAGGTATAAAAACACTAACCTATTTATTCTAAACTGTTTGTAATGGACTTGTGCTGTTTTTAAGTTAAAGTAGGGTGGTATTTTGTTTTTTTTGGGGTGACAGTCAGTGACCACACTAATGCATTAAGTTAAATTCATAAAGAAGTGACTTAAACGATGCAAACACGTTTGTTACTGGATACTTTCTGATAAACGTCTGACTTTTAATGTGTAAGTAATATGCAACTATAACTATTTAGTATAGTGTGTGTGTGTGTGTGTATATATATATATATATATATATATATATATATATATATATATATATATATATATATATATATATAGTATAGTAAGTTATGTTTTAGATTGCGATATTATTCAATTAAGGACTCTTTTTACATACAGTATGTCTAGCTTGAGTTATTGTGTGCTGCTTAGCTGTTGTGTACCTGCTAGCTCCTAGTAGTCCGTAGCCTATAATGTTTACATTTTGTAGATTGTCTATTCTTGGAATACAAGAAAATAATAATACAAATACTAATTTATTCACCAAATATTTGCTGAAGTTGAACTGTGAACCAAGTGCAATCCGTATGTTCAAGGCTAACTCATCATGGGAAGCAAAAACAATGTTTTCAGGTTGTCCATGGTGTGAAGCGTTTGAGAACCACATGTTTATGGCATTCCTTACAGGTATCTGGCATGGGATCCTTGAAGGTATCGGTGTTCTGGCCGTCATAACCAACGCCTTTGTTATCGCTATCACCTCGGACTACATTCCCCGCTTTGTTTATGCCTTCAAATATGGCCCCTGCGTGGACAAGGGGTACCACCATGACGACGAGTAAGCTTATTTTCCAAAAAAAAGGATGTGAAATATTGATTGACTTAGGATTGCTGGTACGCTAAACAACTTTGAACTCTGCAGATGTTTCCGAGGCTACATGAACAGCAGCCTGTCAGTGTTTGACATGAGCGAGCTGAAGAACAGCAGTCAGTCCAAATACTGCAGGTACCGAGATTACAGAGCCCCGCCCTGGAGCACGGTGCCCTACGAGTTCACTCTGCAGTTCTGGCACGTCCTGGCTGCCAGGCTGGCCTTCATAATCGTCTTTGAGGTCTGTTCACTCTTCATATTTATATATTTTTCTTTATAACAGAGGGTCTGTTTAAAGCCTTTTAATTTTTTTACTATAGCTTTTACAATAAACATATGTTTTAAAATTTGTGTTCAACTGGACCCACTTGACCCCAATGACAAAAATGTCAGTTTTCGAAAAACTGCTGTAAAAATGTTTTATATATTATATTATAAATGCCATTATATTCATATACAGTACAAGCCATTAGTTTGGACACACCTTCTCCTTACCCAATGCATTATCTTTATTTTCATGACTATTTAAATTGTAGATTGTCACTGAAGGCATCAAAACTATGAATGAACACATGTGGAGTTATGTACTTAACAAAAAAGGGTGAAATAAATGAAAACATGTTTTATATTCTCGTTTCTTCAAAATAGCCACCCTTTGCTCTGATTACTGCTTTGCACACTCTTGGCATTCTCTCGATGAGCTTCAAGCACACCTGTGAAGTGAAAACCCTTTCAGGTGACTACCTCTTGAACCTCATCGAGAGAATGCCAAGAGTGTGGAAAAAAAGTAATCAGAGCAAAGGGTGGCTATTTTGAAGAAACTAGAATATAAAACATGTTTTCAGTTGTCACCTTTTTTTGTTAAGTACATAACTCTACATGTGTTCATTCATAGTTTTGATGCCTTCAGTGACAATCTACAATATAAATAGTCATGAAAATAAAGAAAACGCATTGAATGAGAAGGTGTGTCCAAACTTTTGGCCTGTACTGTATATATATTTTTTCCAATTCAAACAACAAAATAGTTTAAAACTACTTCTGCTTGAAATGAATTGTAATATTTGTGTTGTTTAGCCCTTTAAAGGCCAGTGGTCTCGTGTATTAAGTGTTGTGTGGATTTCTGACAAAACAATTGGCATATCTTCAAATCCAGCCAACAGCATACGCAAGAAAGAATTCAGATGTAATAAAGTGTGTGCACGCACTAATACAAGCACATTTCTTTGTTACATCACAATCACGCTGGAAAAGATTGCAGATGTCTGCGTGGCTGAGCACAGCCAGGCCACGCCAAGGCACCCCCTTATAAATACACAAATCATACTGAAATTCGTGCGCCTGAGATCTGAACACTCAGGCCAATCAGAATTCAGTAGAAGTCGTGTTTTGAGCGTACAAAAGAGGGTTGAGATTGAAAGCCTGTCAAAACTGTGTGCTCCGATAACCGCACACAGGCTGGAATAAAAAAACGCCAGGAAGAAGGTGACGAAGAAGATGGATGTGCATGGCCAAAACAGACGAGCGGACCAGAGATAAAGTAGTGCTGCACCCCGTTTGAAAAGATACTTGCTGCAATAATACGTAAAACTTTAGAAGACGTGGGTGAGTCTGATTAACCCCAATATAAATATGATTTGTATAATTAGCCTCCTCACAGCCAGATTAGTTTCATGTGAAAATTATATAATATTTAGTTTGCGATCTTTTAACTGTAAACATGCCAGCATATCAAAATGAATACGAAAGACTTTGACTCTTGTTTGATTACTCATTTAATCATTGTGAAAAGTGCTTCCAGTTCCAGAAATAACAAGAACAGAGTGGATGAGGAAGAAAAAGGAGACAGACACAAAAATATTGTCTTTCCATATGTATCAAGTCTATCTGAGAAACTCAGAATAATTCCCAGTACACTTCAAATTAGGCAACACCCTGAGACAGAGACTGGTGCATCCTAAAGACCTGACACCCCACACCCACAAAAACAATCTGGTGTATGGTATCCATTGTAATGATATATATTATATATCATATATATTGGGGAAACAAAACAACCACTAAGCAGACGCATGGCACAGCAAAGACTCAGCTGTCTACCTGTACCTCGGGGAGAAACAGCCCTCCTTTGAGAACAAAAATGTACAGATTCTGGACAGGGAGGACGGATGGTACGAAAGAGGAGTGAAGGAAGCTGTCTGTGTCAAGGTTGAAAAACCATCTCTGAAAAGAGGAGGTGGTCTGTTTCCCACATACAACACTGTCCTTTCAACCGTTCCAAACAGACTGCAATTTAGCCTCCAACAAATAACAGGAGTTAGAAACATTCTGGTCACAGAAGATGACCAGTATGCCATGTGTGCCATTTGTTTACAACTGAATGGAACACTTACGTGGGGATTCTGACTATTTTGGACTGGTATTAGTCGATCCACAGCGATCGTTCTGCCACACAATACCTCAATGCAAACAAGGGGAAATTACACTTCAACGACTGTCATTGGCTTTGATAGTTAAGATTGCTCGTTTGCATTAAAACAGTTGTTTTTTCTCACTACGATAGGACAAAACCATGCTTGCCCAGGTACACCCTCCTGGGTTTGGAGTATAAATATTTTGGGTTTTGGCACCAGCCGCTGGACTAGATCTGACCAATCTAAGTCTATAAGCACGAACTGATGAAGCCTACTCGGATGAGCGGCGAAACGTCTTCTAAGACAAACCAAACAGTCCAGTTGCGATCGATTGAATGCCCTGAGATGACAATGACCTGGATGAATGAGAACACTCTTAGACATTACTTATTTTATGATTACAACACAGGAGAGCTACTTGCGGTAGCAGCCGTACGTGACACAGAGTCGGGTCATTCCTCCGTTGTCTCCGGTGCCATTGTGCTGCAAACACTGGCTGCTGCTGTCCGTCTGTCTGGCCAAGCTGGTGCTGGAGTCACAGGAACACAAAGTGACAGTAAAAGCTAGCAAAATGATAGCCTACATAAATTAATAAACGCAAAGCCCAAACGACCACCTTTGTGAGTCGCAAAAGTATCTACAGCCAGTATATATGTCCACCCGGACGTTCTTGGCAAAGCCTGTCGATACTCTCCGGTCGCTCTTTTTTCCGTCCCCCTCTCTCGGTCGCTCTCTCCTTTAAATGTGTGCAGTTTTAATGCTCCACAGGTGAGTCTGATCTCAGGTGCCGTTCGATTGGCACTTTGGTTGTCAGGGGCAACAAGCTAAAAGGGGCAACGTCTTAAAATACCAGCAAAGTCCACAAGGAGTAAAAACATGCAATTAAAATACAATCAAAGTCCACAAAGTGTAAAAACATGCAAAAAATACAATCAAATTCCACAACAATAAAAACATGCAATTAAAATCCACAACAATAAAAACACTAAGACATGCATGGCAATGAAACATAAAAAAATAAAATCCCCTACTTATGTCCCATTATACTAGCGTATTTAAAAATTAGTCTTAAGATGGGACTTTTAAATGCTTCTACTGAGGTAGCATCTCTAACTGTTACCGTGAGGGCATTCCAGAGTACTGGAGCCCGAATAGAAAATGCTCTATAGCCCGCAGACTATAGCCGGACTTCTTAGAAATGCAGATTTCTTGCCGGAACATATGGTACAATACAATCAGCAAGATAGGATGGAGCTAGACCACTTAGTATTTTATACGTAAGTAGTAAAACCTTAAAGTCGCATCTTACGTGTACAGGAAGCCAGTGCAGGTGAGCCAGTATAGGCGTAATATGATCAAACTTTCTTGTTCTTGTCAAAATATTGAGGGGTTTTAACCCCCAAAAAAGCCAGTATGTTTACATTAAAATAGAAAAAATGCAAATATAAAGTTAAAAACACAAGTTGTTTAAATTAAAGCTAAAGCAGCTTGCTTTCACAGCACAAAAAAAATAAGATTTTTTTTTTATACTTTGGTCACCTACGTACAGTACTCTAAGTCAGGGTTGCCCAAACTTTTTCCCACTAGGGACCGGTTTAATGTATGCAATATTTTCACGGACCGGCTTTCTACATGTGGCAGATAAAAACAGCAAAAAAATTAGCATGAAAAATTAGCCTGTGGCTACAATCTGGCACATTAACATTTTATATGTCCATTAATGTGCACTGTCCCATGTACCGTATTTTCTGCACTATAAGGCGCACCGGATTATAAGGTGCATCTTCAATGAATGGCCTATTTAAAAACTTTGTTCATATATAAGGCGCACCGCATTATAAAGCGCATAGAATAGACGCTACAGTAGAGGCTGGGGTTACGTTATGCATCCATTGGATGGAGCTGCGCTAACGGGAATGTCAACAAAAAAGTCAGATAGGTCAGTCAAACTTTATTAGTAGATTACAAACCAGCGTTCTGACAACTCCGTTCACTCCCAAAATGAATAAACAGCTGTTTTATTATTTTACCCGAGGTAAAGTCAGTGACATGATATTCCGTTTATCTTTTAACAACAGCAAGGTATAACATGTAGTGCAACATTTATATCACATAGTGGAGGGGAACTTTTCCTCGATTCAATAAACACGTAAGAAACAAACAGTCTGATACTGTTACGGTAAATCAAACGTTAGTGCAATCACAATATAGTAACACTCGAAATAGTGCAAAGCAATAACAATATATCAATAATTTAACGTTGCTCAAACGTTATTGTCACACAACACAACACACAAAATAAACATGTAAAGCTCACTTTATGAAGTTATTCCTCATCCACGAATCCCTCGAATTCTTCTCCTTCGGTGTCCGAATTAAACAGTTGGGCGGATACGGCATCCGTCGAAGTCGTCATTAATGGAGTCAGTGTCGCTGCTGTTGTCTAGCAGTTCAGTGACAATTCCTGCCGTCCTGAAAGCTCGAACCACAGTTGAGACTGATTTATCAGCCCAGGCAACTGTGGCCAGCTCGCTTTGTTACCTCGGAAACTCTGTCTAGTCTTCTTTACTTGGCGCAGGTCATCTTGTTGCTTCCTCCACTTCCGCACCATTGATTCGTTAATGTTAAATTCTCTCGCTGCTGCTCTATTCCCGCGTTCTACTGCGTGACTGATCGCCTTGAGTTTAAACCAGGGGTGTCAAACTCAAATACAGAGTGGGCCAAAATTTAAAACTGAACAAAGCCGCGGGCCAAGATTGAACAAATTAACCTTTTAATAGGGACACAAACAAGTTTTGCATTGAATATTGAACAAGCAAGGCTTGTATAACTTTATAGTGACATGCAAAATCGAGTTTCAAATAATAATAATTAAAAAATATCAATGGCATATCAAATACAATTTCAATAAAATTGTAATGCCTCTTTTCTATTTGCAGCCTTCTGAGGTAAATATCAACATTAACTTTTTCCACAGGCTAATAAATTAGAAAATAAAATAACAATGAATAAACCAACCATTCAGGACTTTAAACTGCTCAGTTTGCAACACACTGATCTAATCTGATGTGCCCAAGCCAGATACCTGCCATCTTTTCTTGGATGCTAGTTCATTAATGTCGGGGCTCAGGCTTTGAGCTGAGGCAACCTTCATTATTGAACGAAGTTGTTCATCAGTCATTATATCTCGTCCACCCGGACCACAGTCTTGGGGGCGTGCTTTAAAGTGACTGCGTTTATCGTCCTCCACGAGCTGTCGTCACGTTTGCTTTTCATCCATTCCAACAACGTGCCGGCTTGATCACAAAATATGTGCGACTTCAGCACGCACACACACGTAAATGCAATGCATACTTGGCCAACAGCGATACAGTTTACACTGACGGTGCTCGCATAAATAACTTTAACCCCCCGTGCGTCGGTTGAGGTGGGTGTGGTTGGGGGGGCGGGGTTTGGTGGTCGCGGGGGTGTATATTGCTTGCCCGGAAGAGTTAGGGCTGCATGGGATTCTGGGTATTTGTTTTGTTGTGTTTATGTTGTGTTACTGTGCGGATGTTCTCCCGAAATGTGTTTGTCATTCTTGTTTGGTGTGGATTCACATTGTGGCGCATATTTCTAACAGTGTTAAAGTTATTTATACGGGCACCGTCAGTGTAAACCTGTATTGCTGTTAGCCAAGTATGCGTTGCATTCACGTGTGCGTGCGTGCTGAAGTTGCATACATTATGTGACTGGGCCAGCATTTGCTGGACTGTGTGAATAAGCGGACGTGACGACTTTTGGGAGGGGCACTGAAATTTGAGAGTCTCCCGGGAGGGTTGGCAAGTATGAGAATTAGCGGTGAATGCGGTGTTACCGCAGCACTGCCGCTGAATATAATCGGCGGGCCAGCTCTAGTGTTAATTTGATATCGCCTCAAAGGCCAAGTGAAATTACACGGTTGAGCCAAATTTGGCCCGCGGGCCAGAGTTTGACATCCATGGTTTAAACTCTGCGTCGTAAGCGTGTCTCTTAATAGGAGCCATTTTGGGGTCTTTACATAAACACAGAAATGGAAATGAAACGGCACGCCTCGTGCAGTCATATATCCCAGCATGCACCGCGCGCTTCTTCTTCTCGAGGGAAAATTAAGTCGGCGGCTGCTTACCGTAGTTGCGAGACCTGTTGTGGCTCAATATTGGTCCATGTATAAGGCGCACCGGATTATAAAGCGCACTGTCAGCTTTTGAGAAAATTGGAGGTTTTTAGGTGCGCCTTATAGTGCGGAAAATACGGTACTCTAAGTCAGGGTTCCCCAAACTTTTTTCCACCAGGGACCGGTTTAATGTATGCATTATTTTCACGGACCGGCTGGCAGAAAAAAACAGCAAAAAAAATGAGCATGATAAATTAGCCTGTAGCTACAATCTGGCACATTAACATTTTATATGTCCATTAATGTGCACTGTCCCATGTGCTATAACAAAGGAGTTGTAATATACATCTTTTAACAAGCTTATTGGTGTTTTTAGTTGGACAGGCGAAACTTAAGCGGGAGAAAATGCTTTACTTTATAAATTACTTATTGTTTCTGTGCGGCCCGGGAGCATATGCGTCACGGACCGGTACCGGTACTGGTTGGGGACCACTGTAAAAGAAGAATACATTTACAATTAGAGGAGAGTATAACTTCATATTGCAACACTGCTTTCCCCAGCACCTGGTGTTTGGCATCAAATCCTTCATTGCGTACCTCATCCCGGACATGCCCAAGGACCTGTGTGACCGCATGCGCAGGGAGAAGTACCTGATGCAGGAGATGATGTACGAGGCCGAGCTGGAGCACCTGCAGAAGGAGCGGAAGAAGAACGGACGGCGTTTTCACCACGAGTGGCCTTAACTTTCTACCCCCCTCCCCTCCCCTCACATCTCCCCCTCTCAACGCCACGCAGTCCTCGACTCCTCCCTCCCTCCTTTTGTCTGCTTCTCTCCTTGAATTTGAGCGGATTCACCAAAGACACTCTCTTCGCTAATGACACTCCAAAGCTGCTTCAGCATGAGCCGTCACCCCGACCCCTCCCTCGCCATCTGTTCCCGTGCTGACACAGCCCCACACAACCCCTCCCTCTGCTGTGTGCTGTGTCATGGCCTCACTGCTGTATTACAGTTGTAATGTTTACTATGCAGATGAAGCGGTTCACTTCGTCAGCCATCTTGCACTGTCTCTCTCTCTCTTTCTGTGTGGCAGCTAGCTCTCGTCTGCTCGGAATCCTGCAGTCAGCTGCATGTTTTTTTTTGGTCGTTTTCTTTTCGTCATCAGAACCCTGGCGGTTCCCGAATAGAGTACATCGCCCCCATGAAGCATGCTGATGCTATTGGTGTTAAACAGCAGCAGTGATCATGGAGACTTGTCCGAGGAAGCCTGCAGAATGTGCATGTCAGTGTTGTTGTGTTCCTTCTTGGTGCCTGGTGTGTGTGTCAGTGTGTGTTTGTTGTGCCACAGCTGAGCTTGAGTTTGCAGAGTGCGAACATGATCGTGCCTACTGTACAGTTATGCGCCGACATCACGTGTGCCTGTTTGTGCTGCACGTGCGCTTTCAAGTGCGAGAAAGCCTCTCTTATCTACTTGTTCTGGTGTAGAACTTTCTCCTGAGTGGGTTTGCTTTTGACGTGAGTCACCCACAGTCGGGTACCTACTCCGGTCTAATGGCTCCGAAACAACAGTGTTCGCCGAAACGTGACTCCCATTATGAGTGACGCTTGCACGCAGGAGCCACAAATCTGCTTCCTTTTCTCTCTCTTTTCTCTCTGTACCCATAGCCTGTTTTCCATTTGTTGTTGGAAGGTCTGAAGCATGATTTGGACATACCTGTGGCTTGGATGTTCGCTGCACAAAGAACATCCAACCGCTGTTGCTCACTCACACGCAAAGAAGCACTTACAGGTTCCAAGGGGCGGATGAGAATATTAGGTCAGCTGCGGTTGAAAGCCACATTCTGATGGTAATTGCTGTGAAGTGTGGCTGCTTCAACTGAAAGACACGGTGTGGCTCTTGCCCAACAGCGACAATTCCGTACGGCAGCGTGAATGAACAACACATTCCACACCAAAAGTCCCAATCATATCTTCAAAACTCAAACATACGTGAGATTTGTATTTATATAAACAGCTGTGGGTTTTTTGACAAAACACACAATGAAATAATATGCAAACAGTTAATCATGGTAATTAAATAAATTATATAATAGGGGTGTCCATAACTTTTTCACATCCGATAATGCAGTGTTTTCAACCTTTTCTGAGCCAAGGCACATTTTTTTCATTGAAAAAATCCCGAGGCACCACCAGCAGAAAACATTAAAAAATGAAACAAAGCAGCCGATATTAACAATAAAAAGTCGTTCTCGCAATTGTTGGATATGAATTCAAACCATAACCAAGCATGCATCACTATAGCTCTTGTCTCAAAGTAGGCGTACTGTCACATCACGCCGTGACTTATCTTGAGTTTTTGGCGTTTTCCTGTGTGTAGTGTTTTAGTTCTTGTCTTGCGCTCCTATTTTGATGTTGATTGTCATGTCAGCGTCTTCAGTATTGCGGACGCTGTATCGATTCGTTGTGGTGAAGAAGGAGGAGCTGAGCCGGAAGGCAAAGCTCTCAATTTACCGGTCGATCTACGTTCCCATCCTCACCTATGGTCATGAGCTTTAGGTTATGACCGAAAGGACAAGATCACGGGTACAAGCGGCCGAAATGAGTTTCCTCCGCCGGGTGGCGGGGCTCTCCCTTAGAGATAGGGTGAGAAGCTCTGTCATCCGGGAGGAACTCAAAGTAAAGCCGCTGCTCCTCCACATCGAGAGGAGCCAGATGAGGTGGTTCGGGCATCTGGTCAGGATGCCTCCCGAACGCCTCCCTAGGGAGGTGTTTAGGGCGCGTCCGACCGGTAGGAGGCCACGGGGAAGACCCAGGACACGTTGGGAAGACTATGTCTCCCGGCTGGCCTGGGAACGCCTCGGGATCCCCCGGGAAGAGCTGGACGAAGTGGCTGGGGAGAGGGAAATCTGGGTTTCCCTGCTTAGGCTGCTCGGATAAGCAGAAGAAGATGGATGGATGGATGGATGTCATGTCATGTACGGATGTATTTTGTGGACGCTGTCTGCTCCACACGCTTTAAGTCTTTGCTGTCGTCCAGCATTCTGTTTTTGTTTACTTTGCAGCCAGTTCAGTTTTAGCTTCATTTTGCATAGCCACCCCTAAGCTGCAATGCCTTTTCTTAGCGGCACTCGCCTTTTGTTTATTTTTGGTTTAAGCGTTAGATACCTTTTCATTGTCGTTCCGGTCATCTACAAATCAATTAGCTACCTGCTGCCACCTACTGATATGGAAGAGTATTACACGGTTACTGTGCCGAGCTCTAGACAGCACAGATACTCAACAACGGCACATTTGCGGTTTATAATTACTGGTTTGCAAAAAATATTTGTAATCCAATTAGGTGAAAATACATAATCTCCCACGGCACACCAAACAATATCTCATGGCACAATAGTGTGCCGTGGCACAGTGGTTGAAAAACACTGCGATAAGGTACCGATATTGATCCGATACGTCACAAGGGTAGGGAACCTTTTTGGCTGAGAGAGCCAACAAAGCCAAATATTTTAAAATGTATGAGAGCCATATAATATATTTTTTAGCACTAAATACAACTAAATGTGTGCATTTTTAAGTAAGACCTACATTTTTAGAGTATAATAAGTCTCTTATTCTTTTTAATAACATTGCTATTCTGAAGCTAACCAATAATAGATCAAATACGTTTACCATTAATGCGACTTCTTGAACAGGTGCGGTAGGAAACGGTTGGATGGATTAAAATGCATGAGAATGTTTTATATTTTGAACGTTATTTTTGACACTGTGATTACCAGCGGAATTATCCATTACGTATCGTGTTAAGCAATGTCAGCTAAGATTTAGGCAGTCATCAAAAGAGCCACATCTGGCTCGAGAGCCATCGGTTCCCTACACTTGCGATACGATATCAGCATGACTCATACATTTGTTATTTTGTAGTGTGCAATTTTAGAAAATTATTGAACAGGTGAAATTACTCGGAAAACAATAATAGGTGTGAAAAAGTAGGGTTGTGATGATTGAAAAAGTTCATATTATAGTGACCAAAATTATCGTTATTATCGTGGTATTATTGAATCTGCTCAAAAAGTGCTTAGACACACTCTGAAATATTTTCACCAGGTTATTTTTTTATTACCAGAATAAAAAGGTTATGGGTTAGAACCCTAAAAAAAAAAAAAATTGCATGATTTGTGTTTCTTATGCTTCATTCACTAATAGTGCTTTAGTCTTAGTATTGTATCTGTTTTAATGACTAAGCTTTTATTGTTTTAAATATTGGTTTGTACTATAGCACAATTAAGATTTATTGGAATTAAAATGGAAAAAAATTATATATAGTTTCTGGCAGGTGTTGTGACGTCTTATACTCTATTCAGTGGTTTTTAACGAACTGTAAAAACACTTTCTTGTATTCCTCTCCTCCCCTACACAGCTTGTAGGTTCAATTTACACAACTGAATAGCTTAGTTGCTCAGACAAAAATGTGTTTGTATAAGTTTAGTTTGAGGAATGTTGTTAGTTAATGGCGAAAGATGTTAATGTCTCTTGTTTTCATGTTGGTATTCAAGCCAGCGAGCTGGTGCCAGTCGGTGAGTTCATCAAAGTGCAGTTATCAATCACGTTTTGTTAATAATTTAAATTTAAAAACAATTATACTAACCGTCTGGAGTTTCATTAACCGTTTATTGTTACATCCTTAACAGCCTTTGTTTTTTTAAACATTATAAACTGTACGGATTAGACTTATGCTATGTTTAAGTTGAGGCCGATGGATGGACTGGTAATTGTTTTTGGCGGAACCTAGTGGCCACAATAATTAAGTTAAGCTTATAAGAGAGTAACGATTAGGGTTTTAGTTTATTTCGAACATACATTGTCTGTCTATCTGTGTTGGCCCTGTGATGAGGTGGCGACTTGTCCAGGGTGTACCCCGCCTTCCGCACGAATGCAGCTGATAATGGATGGATGGATGGATGGATACAGTTCCAATGTGGTACATATCACATATTTCCAGTTTCTCATTCCGAAAAGAAGCAGATCTTATTTAATCCGACCCATTTTCCTTTTCATAGCAATTGCTAACACGTGTTTGTTCACTTCCTGTGTTTAATCTAACACAAGTTTTAAAAAAATCAGTTTTTATGAATGAATAGTTAAATTGTGAGTCACATTTTTATAGAATGGACTTTTGCTGTCTTTAAAGTGGAACTGCACTTTTTTGGAAATTTAGTTTATCATTCATAATCCTTATGTAGGACAAGCACACATGTTTTTCTGTTTTTATGCATTCTCACTAATAAATAAATGTGATCAAAAAGTCTGCTTACAATGGAGCCTATGGGAGTCGCTCTATCCCGCCGATAAAGCGCTTGAAAAAAACATCGATACACTTCCATCAATTTTTTTTTATTTTTTTAATTGAATTATATTTACCGGTATATAGCGCTTTTCTCAAGTGAAACAAAGCGCTTTACATTGTGAAACCCAATATAAATTACTTTTTTTTTTCATCAATGTTTTATATACACGTACTGTAGGTATATGTGTAATGTAGTAGAAGGCACATTCATAATATCATGTAATATTTACGTAGTTGGATCATTTCAAGCATATGGCGGCAAAATGCATCACAACGTTTGCCTTTTTCTTCGACAACATCACTGATTAGTACTGACTGCAGACTTCATGAGAGCCAACAAACATAATAAAACATCACCTACTGTACAGTGTCTGCTGTCATTGGGATGCCGACTGTGAGGAATGACTCTTAATCCTCGCAAAGAAAAAAGAGGGGAGGAAACAAGCGCCTTTTCGTGTCTTTCTCACCATTTCCGAGTCTAAATTTGATGCAAACTTGTCCAACTTGTCGTTTTTTGTCTTCATTCTTCTACTATCAAGGTGAGAGACATTTGCATTATTTATGAACTAGAATAAACTTCCACGAGCTCTGAGGCGAGAAAGCAGCTCACAAGCTTGTTAGCTATCTCTGATTACGGCGCCACTATAAATAGATCGTTTGCGTCAGCGCTTATAATAACAATATCACTAATAGTTGGTTAATAGTCAAGGCACAAAATGTAAATGCATTATTTTCGGCGCTTTTTGTATGTTTTTTTTTTAGAAGACTTTGTGGGCGGAACAGAGGACCTCCCATCGGCTTCACTGTAAGATTACTTTTATTTACGAGTTTGAGTGCAATCTAAAAGATACATCCGTCCACTTGTCTCTTAAAATGATTGTGAACGATAGACAAAATTCCAAAAACGTGCAGTTCCCCTTTTAGTTGTAGTGGAGTGCTAATTAGCTTTTGACGACACCTAGTAGCCAAAATAATTCAAAATTAAGGTCATAAGCAATAAATTGAATCATGCGGACACGCTTGCTACTTTTCTAATAGGCTTCTGCTTTGGAGACTTTGTATGTGTAAGTGATATGCAACTATAAAGATTTGATACTTATTTATATTGACAATTGTGCTGTGTTGGATTGCAATATTGTTCAATTAAGGACACTTATTACATATGTCTAGCTTGTGTGCTATTGTGTGCTTAGCTATTGTGTAGCTGCTAACTCCTAGTAGTCTATAGCATGCCATGTTTACCTTTTGTAAATGACTTATTATTAGAATACAAGAATGTTGCCTATTGGATGACATTTAACTGTTAACTGGCTGTCCACCTTTGCACAAATAGGACTGCTTGTATCTCTTGTATATACATTTATCTTTAAATTAAAAATATATATAATGTTTCTGTATCTGCTTATATCAGATTTTAGATACAAGCCGATATAATCCTTGTTTGTTTTTCTGATATCAGTCCAATATCCGATGTCAATAATAGATGGGGACACCCCTAATATACAGGTATAATGTAATTATAAAATAATGGTTAAATAATTATAAACTTCAATAAAAAATGAATAAACACAAGAAAAACCGCTGGACGAACAGGAAAACCACTCAATACAGTGGAACAATTTTTCTTCAGTCAAACAATTCAGAAATCAACCAAAAATATTGAGGAATGATTCGGTTCTTAAGTTAAATCATCATCACATGGTGTCTAGGCTGCTCAGTACAAGATGGCTAAGTAAAATGCATGTTGGGAAAGTATGTGTGTGAAGTCTTAATGCAGGGCAACATATCTTCCAGACAGCTTGATAAACACATGTTGTTCTTTTCTCTTAGCACTGAAAAGAGACATAGTAACGCCTTGACCCGCATAGAAGATGACTGTGAGTATAAGACAATTTTTGTAAGAAACCCCCCCCCAAAAAAAAATATTTTTTTCCAAAATCCTGCTTTTAATATCTGTGAAATAACGATAATGGTAGATTGCAACAATAAAAAAATATATATAATCTTTCTTAGCTATTGAAGAACATTGAAGACAATTTTCCTAAAATTAGCATCATAACGCATCTTCTGTTCGCTAACTTTCCCAACTTTTGTGACAATTATTTGAAGCGGCCGTGTGTAAGTGGAGAGAAGAAAAGCTCTGACTTGCCTTGGAAAAATGGGGTTTGGCGCCAGCTGTAAATCTCTAGAGCAGGGCTATTCAATTGGTGTCGTCGGGGCCAAATCCGGCCCGGAAATGACACCATATCGGCCCCCAATTTCAGTTCAAGAGTTTTCCTGTGGTATAGAGGAACTAGGACCACTGTAAACACATTGGAAGAACTGTGCATTGACATTTTAACCTTGCCAGCAAACACAGAACCTTGCGGTCTAAACTTGCGATTGCCATAATGGAGGCGATCCTCAAGGCACCCCTTTAAGTCCTCTACTTTTTGGCAGTTACAATTTTTTTTCGTAATGTGATTTAAGTAACTAAAGTATTGCTGCAGCTCCTTTATTTCACATGCAGTCAGTAGTCATTTGTAGGATTTCTTTCTATACCTATTCCTCAAAGTTCCATTTTTAGTCCTCTTTTTCATCAATTGGGCTATTCAACTGGTGGCCCACAAGTTCAGTTCAAAAACGCTGCTAGAGACTCACAAATTTGCAGCAAACACTTAAAACATTATAGTGCCATCCTAGCTTTTTTGCAGAAGGTCCTTAGAAACAGTAGAGCACTCCTTTAATTGTGAAATGAACAACCAAATGTCTCCTATAAAGGATGTTGGTTCACCAGAATAAACAAAATAAAACTCCCAGGGTCCTGAGCTTTCTGGAAATGTGGCCCCCAAAACAATTAAATTGAATATCTTTGCTCTAGAGCAGTGGTTCTTAACCTGGGTTTGATCGAACCCTAGGGGTTCGGTGAGTCGGCCTCAGGGGTTCGGCGGAGGTCAAAACACACCCGACTCATCGTGTAAATACAAACTTCTCCCTATCGGCGTATTACGGATACGGCAACAGTTGACTGGTTTGCAGGTGTGTAATTGGTTGTGAGTTTATGCACTGTGTTGGTTTTGTTGTTTGAACAAGGTGATGTTCATGCACGGTTCATTTTATGCACCAGTAAAAAAACATGGTAACACTTTAGTATGGGGAACATATTCACCATTAATTAGTTGCTTATTAACATGCAAATTAGTAACATATTGGCTCTTAACTAGTCATTATTAAGTACTTATTAATGCCTTATTCGGCATGGCCTTATTATAACCCTAACCCTCTAACCCTAACCCTAACCAAATAACTCTAAATTAAGTCTTTATTACTTAGAATCACACTCCGCAGCCTTCCCGGTAAGGTCTATTCAGGTGTACAGGAGAGGAGGTTACGCCGGATAGTCGAACCTCGGATTCAGGAGGAACAGTGTGGTTTTCGTCCTGGTCATGGAACTGTGGACCAGCTCTATACTCTCGGCAGGGTCCTTGAGGGTGCATGGAAGTTTGCCCAACCAGTCTACATGTGCTTTGTGGACTTGGAGAAGGCATTCGACCGTGTCCCTCGGGAAGTCCTGTGGGGAGTGCTCAGAGAGTATGGGGTATGGGACTGTCTGATATTGGCGGTCCGCTCCCTGTATAATCAGTGTCAGAGCTTGGTCCGCATTGCCGGCAGTAAGTCGGACACGTTTCCAGTGAGGGTTGGACTCCGCCAAGGCTGCCCTTTGTCACCGATTCTGTTCATAACTTTTATGGACAGAATTTCTAGGCGCAGTCAAGGCGTTGAGGGGATCCGGTTTGGTGGCTGCAGGATTAGGTCTCTGCTTTTTGCAGATGATGTGGTCCTGATGGCTTCATCTGGCCAGGATCTTCAGCTGTCGCTGGATCGGTTCGCAGCTGAGTGTGAAGCGACTGGGATGAGAATCAGCACCTCCAAGTCCGAGTCCATGGTTCTAGCCCGGAAAAGGGTGGAGTGCCATCTCCAGGTTGCGGAGGAGACCCTGCCCCAAGTGGAGGAGTTCAAGTACCTCGGAGTCTTGTTCACGAGTGAGGGAAGAGTGGATCGTGAGATCGACAGGCGGATCGGTGCGGCGTCTTCAGTAATGCGGACGCTGTATCGATCCGTTGTGGTGAAGAAGGAGCTGAGCCGGAAGGCAAAGCTCTCAATTTACCGGTCGATCTACGTTCCCATCCTCACCTATGGTCATGAGCTGTGGGTTATGACCGAAAGGACAAGATCACAGGTACAAGCGACCGAAATGAGGGTGGCGGGGCTCTCCCTTAGAGATAGGGTGAGAAGCTCCGTCTTCCGGGAGGAACTCAAAGTAAAGCTGCTGCTCCTCCACATTGAGAGGAGCCAGATGAGGTGGTTCGGGCATCTGGTCAGGATGCCACCCGAACGTCTCCCTAGGGAGATGTTTAGGGCACGTCCGACCGGTAGGAGGCCACGGGGAAGACCCAGGATACGTTGGGAAGACTATGTCTCCCGGCTGGCCTGGGAACGCCTCGGGATCCCCCGGGAATAGCTGGACGAAGTGGCTGGGGAGAGGGAAGTCTGGGCTTCTCTGCTTAGGCTGCTGCCCCCGCGACCCGACCTCGGATAAGCGGAAGAAGATGGATGGATGGATGGATGTTCCCCTAGTGTCCAAATAACTCTAAATTAAGTCTTTGTTACTTAGAATATGTTCCCCATACTAAAGTGTTACCAAAAACATATAACTTTGTCTTGAATTTGAAAAAAATGTATTTATTTTTTTTCACTAAAGAAGGGTTCGGTGAATGCGCATATGAAACTGGTGGGGTTCGGTACCTCCAACAAGGTTAAGAACCACTGCTCTAGAGCCTGAATACAAGTCTGACTTTTTTCTCAGGAAAAAAATAGCATCTTATATTTGGGTTAATACAATATGTTAGAGCAGTGGTTCTCAAATGGGGGTACGCGTACCCCTGGGGGTACTTGAAGGTATGCCAAGGGGTACGTGAGATTTTTTTTAAATATTCTAAAAATAGCAACAATCAAAAAATCCTTTATAAATATAAATAAAAACCTATCTTTTTTTCCAAATAGTTCAAGAAAGACCACTACAAATGAGCAATATTTTGCACTGTTATACAATTTAATAAATCAGAAACTGATGACATAGTGCTGTATTTTACTTCTTTATCTCTTTTTTTCAACCAAAAATGCTTTGCTCTGATTAGGGGGTACTTGAATTTAAAAAAAATTCACAGGGGGTACATCACTGAAAAAAGGTTGAGAACCACTGTGTTAGAGGTTAGCAGTAAAGGTTATTGTGTTATTACTGCTTTAAAATTCAGAGTTAATCATTTCCATTTTTGACTTGAAATGAGACGGCTTTACATGTATGCTGAGTTTGCACTTTGTCATGTTGAAATGTGTACCATAATAACATTATTATATGGGCAATGATAGAAAGTTGAACGTGAACCTCAATTTGCACAAGTCAAAGAAACGGTTGAAAAATATCGTTGTACAAACAAAAAACGAAGTCTGTATCGTAGATTTCTTTCCATGTATAACCTATTTATGTTGCTCTTCAATGTACAGTATATATTTCATTATGTATTTCTGTTTGGTTCTTGTATTCACCCTCAGGTCTCCTGTCTGCATTTCTCAGGTGTCCTCTGAATGTTCGACTTTCCAATCATATTTCCTACAATACAATCAAAAGAATTATCTTTCTCAAACATATTTTTGCACTGCGGTGCATATGCAAAGGTGCGCACACTTAAATCACGTTTGGTTCTTTTCCTTGCGTAGTCATACACTACAAAGTAACTTCTAGAATTCCATCTGACATATGTAAAAAACAAAAAAAACAATAACATTGGTTTCTGTCACAATATTCTGTCTAATACTTACACATCATTTAAAAGTCTGTTTTTCACGAGAGAGATTTTAACCGTTAGGAAACTAGTTAAGGTTCCCTGCTATGTGAACATTGGAAATCTATGCATGTTGTTCTCCTTGTACAGTCCCGTCTGCATGATTTTAGCATCTGTTTTTAAAGCAGCGCTGACTTCACCTACTTCATCTTACACATATCACACTCACTCTTTTTCCACTCCTGAGGAATTTTGGAGGCCCAGACAATATGGTATGTTTCCTGGAGGGACATAATTTTACAGAGTTTGGGTTATTTTTATATGCTGTATCGCATGAGGTCCTAAGAATTAAGGCATAAATTGACATAGTTGTTTTGAATTGGAGTTTCGACGTGTGCACAGTGAAAGAAAGGTGTTCCTAATAGCACAATTTAGGTTATAATCTCCGAAAAACATTCAGCTTCCTGTTAGGTTTGTGCTTGAGCAAGTTCATGCCGTACATTTTAATGGAGCGACAGAATGTGACATAACGTGTTTTAATACGTTTTGCTTTGTTCCTTTATACATGTTTAAAAAAAAGAGGTGTAAAAAAGAAAAAATGTAACATAAGATACTTTGGATATCACTTTCTGTAATAAATCATGGATTGTATTTTAAAAGGAAACGTGGTGTGTTTATTGTTGTGCTATATTATTGATAGGGCTGTTACAATGTCACAATACACAATACATTGAAACTACCACTTAATTACAATACTTATTAGAATATTGTGATATCATCATCATCAGTGAAAATTTCAAAGACAGACTAATAATAATAATAATTTTCAGAGATGTCCGATATCGGCCTGCTGATATTATCGGCCGATAAATGCTTTAAAATGTAGTATCGGAAATTATCGGTATCGGTTTCAACCTACCTATTTTCCCGGGAGACTCCCGAATTTCAGTGCCCCTCCGGAAAATCTCCCGGGGCAACCATTCTCCCGATTTCCACTCGGACGACATTATTGGGGGCGTGCCTTAAAGGCACTGCCTTTAGCGTCCTCTACAACCTGTCGTCACGTCCACTTTTCCTCCGTACAAACGGCGTGCCGGCCCAGTCACGTAATATCTGCGGCTTTTACACACACATACTTGATTAACAGCCATACAGGTCACACTGAGGGTGGCCGTATAAACAACTTTAACACTGTTACCAATATGCGCCACACTGTAAACCCACACCAAACAAGAATGATAAACACATTTTGGGAGAACATCCGCACCGTAACACAATATAAACACTACAGAACAAATACCCAGAACCCCTTGCAGCACTAACTCTTCCAGGACGCTACAATATACACCCCCGCTACCACCAAACCCCTCCCGCCCCAACCCCGCCCACCTCAACCCTGCCCCCCCACCTCAACCCCGCCGCCGCCCCCCCACCCCTCCATCTCCTGAATTCGGAGGTCTCAAGGTTGGTAAGTATGCTCTAGTATACTCTGGACTGAAGCTGTGTGCCTTCATTGTTTTTGTAGCTGTTGTTTTGAGGCATGTTTAAAAAAAATAAAAAATAATGCACTGTGTGTGTAGGATTATCTCAGGGAGAGCATGTCCCAAATTCTAAGCTGCTGTTTTGAGGCATGTTAAAAAAAATAATGCACTTTGTTGGCAGTTTTTTCCATAACTTGAGTTGAAGTTGTTTTCTTATTTTGGAAAACCTTGTTTTTGATTGATTGATTGAAACTTGTATTAGTAGATTGCACAGTACAGTACATATTCCGTACAATTGACCACTAAATGGTAACACCCGAATACGTTTTTCAACTTGTTTAAGTCGGGGTCCACGTTACTCAATTCATGGTAAAGTTACATTGTTTAATGCATCCAGCGGGGCATCACAATAAAATTAGGCATAATAATGTGTTAATTCCACGACTGTGTATATCGGTATCGGTTGATATCGGAATCGATAATTAAGAGTTGGACAATATCGGAATATCTGATACCGGCAAAAAAGCCATTATCGGACATCTCTAATAATTTTGTATAATTATGATTCGTATTACTCATTGAGGATAATTAAAAATGAATCTAAAACTTGACACTCTGAAGTAAAAGAAAGCTTGAACGATTTAAAATCATATTTAGTTCAATAATAACTATTGTATTATTTCAAAAATTCATAATGTGGTCACTTTATATTGAATGTGTTGGTATTATTTTGTTAGAAAAACTAAAATTTTATTTTTTTAAACAACAGCAAAATATTTAGGGGGGGGTATCTAGATATGGTTTAATTATCTAATACAGTAGTTTTTTTTTTAGTGCATGTAAACATACATGTAAAGAAACAAAGTGTTTGTGAATCGGGCGGCGACGTTGGATTTAGGGTAGGATGGTGGGCCCTTTAAGAGTTTTCTGTATGGGGGCCCAGAATTTGGTGCTACGCCCCTGCCCTTTTGGATGACTGCGCTTTATTGACCACCATTATTTTAATGATTAGCATGACTAACACAAGTTTGCTTTCAACCTTTAAGACACTTTGTCAAGCAGCGGGTCCATGTCCCCGGGTCACTGGTGCGTGTGAGTGAGCGGGAGAAAAGCTCTGAATCACTTGGTGAAATGTTGTGAAGCGCCGCCTCTTGGTTTGCATGTTTCCATATGAGTTGGGAAACTGTGTTGGATGTAAATATATACGGAATACAATGATTTGCAAATCATTTTCAACCCATATTAAATTGAATGCACTACAAAGACAAGATATTTGATGTTCAAACTCATAAACTTTATTTTTTTTTTGCAAATAATAATTAACTTAGAATTTCATGGCTACAACACGTGCCAAAGTAGTTGGGAAAGGGCATGTTCACCACTATGTTACATGGCCTTTCCTTTTAACAACACTCAGTAAACGTTTGGGAACTGAGGAGAGACATTTTTGAAGCTTCTCAGGTGGAATTCTTTCCCATTCTTGCTTGATGTACAGCTTAAGTTGTTCAACAGTCCGGGGGTCTCCGTTGTGGTATTTTAGGCTTCGCCACACATTTTCAATGGGAAACAGGTCTAGACTACAGGCAGGCCAGGCTAGTACCCGCACTCTTTTACTATGAAGCCACATTGATGTAACACGTGGCTTGGCATTGTCTTGCTGAAATAAGCAGCGGCGTCCATGGTAACGTTGCTTGGATGGCAACATATGTTGCTCCAAAACCTGTATGTAATTTTCAGCATTAATGGCGCCTTCACAGATGTGTGAGTTACTCATGTCTTGGGCACTAATACACCCCCATACCATCACAGATGCTGGCTTTTCAACTTTGCGCCGATAACAATCCGGATGGTTCTTTTCCTCTTTGGTCCGGAGGACACGACGTCCACAGTTTCCAAAAACAATTTGAAATGTGGACTTGTCATACCACAGAACACTTTTCCACTATGCATCAGTCCATCTTAGATGAGCTCAGGCCCAGCGAAGCCGACTGCGTTTCTGGGTGTTGTTGATAAACGGTTGTCGCCTTGCATAGGAGAGTTTTAACTTGCACTTATAGATGTAGCGACCAACTGTAGTTACTGACAGTGGGTTTCTGAGCCCATGTGGTGATATCCTTTACACACTGATGTCGCTTGTTGATGCAGTACAGCCTGAGGGATCGAAGGTCACAGGCTTAGCTGCTTACGTGCAGTGATTTCTCCAGATTCTCTGAACCCTTTGATGATATTACGGACCGTAGATGGTGAAATCCCTCAATTCCTTGCAATAGCTGGTTGAGAAATGTTTTTCTTAAACTGTTCAACAATTTGCTCACGCATTTATTGCCAAAGTGGTGACCCTCGCCCCATCTTTGTTTGTGAATGACTGAGCATTTCATGGAATCTACTTTTATACCCAATCATGGCACCCACCTGTTCCCAATGTGCCTGTTCACCTGTGGGATGTTCCAAATAAATGTTTGATGAGCATTCCTCAACTTTATCAGTATTTATTGCCACCTTTCCCAACTTCCTTGTCACGTGTTGCTGGCATCAAATTCTAAAGTTAATGATTATTTAAAAAAAAAAAAAAATGTTTATCAGTTTGAACATCAAATATGTTGTCTTTGTAGCATATTCAACTGAATGTGGGTTGAAAATGATTTGCAAATCATTGTATTCCGTATAACACAATTTCCCAACTCATATGGAAACGGGGTTTGTATCTCTACACCCCGAATGAAAGACAACCAGTCCTTTTAAGGCTTTTTTCTTGGGAAAATAACTTTTTAAAAATACTTGTGTTAACATTTGAACATGTTTTTATTTTTCCCTTAAATTTCTTAGTAATACTTAGTCTATTGATTAAAATGAAGAGGCATGGTGTATAGCTGAAGGTGGTTATTCCACTTGCCCTTTTACTGCACGGGTGCACTTCTGCAGCAGCTCTAGTTAAGGGGTAGAAATGCAGCGTCTGCACACAAGATTTGCTGATTCTGTTTATGGAACAAACTGATGTATTTCTTGTCCTCTCTGCAATTACACACCAAGAATCCCCTCTTCTCCATGCACATGACGTTAAAAAATGTGTGTTTCTTCAGAAAAGCTACTACTTGAGCAAAACTAACTGCTGCTCTGCACTTACTACGTCCTTCAACTGTGCTCTAAGGTTGTTTGGAGAAATATGCTGACATTTCTTTTCAGCTTGGAACAACACTTGAGTACAAGTTCTTCCTTGTTGCAGCAAAGTGAGACCACTATACCTGCTGGAATGCAAAAAAGCCACTTTGCCGACGCTAATGAAACGCTATATTGTCTTGCTCCTGCAGAACAGCAGTGAAAGTAATGTGCGAATGGGAAACTTTGATACGTTAAACCCTTTTCCATTTGAAAAAAATGACAAGTTGCACTAACAGAAGCAATGAAATGAAGACAGTCATAAATAACTTAAATCCAGAGTGTTATTATAAGCTTCCAAATAAGCTCCTACATATCCATTAGACTAACAATATTATTAGATCATGAATACTCAGCAGGGAAATAGTGCATGAAGTCTACTCTTTCACATCTTCAGTAATTGACACAAGTGTTTATGATGCCTCCATTCGCTTAAAGGGGAACTGCAATTGTTTTTATTTTTTTGGGGGGGGTTTGCCTATCATTCCCAATCTTTGTGAGAGACAATTAAAAAAATGTTTTTAATGTATTCTAACTCGTAAATAAACGTAAATAAAAGTCAGTTTACAATGGAGTCAATCGGAGCCAGAACGGAGCCGAGCCGAGGTGGGGGCGTGGTGCAGATTTATACGCCTGTTTAATATTACTATAAACCAAGTCCAGCTTGCTTCCACCCCTGGTTGCAAAATTCACATATTGATGGAAATGAGGGGAAACTGTTTTCATGTTTGCTTGATTAAAATCCCCTGCCACAATGAAAACTCCCTCTGGGTGTGTAGTTTGCAGTTCATTGATGGAGCAGTACAAAGCATTCAAAGCTTCTTTGGTGTTAGCACTGGGGGGAATGTACACTACTGTGAAGATCATAGCACTGAATTCCCTGGGTAAATAAAATGGCCTGCATTTTATAGTTAATAGTTCAACATCAGGAGAGCAGTGACGTGATCTATCTTCCCATTGTTACACCAGATATATCAACATCTTAACAGTCGGCATTCCAGTGAGAGCAGACTTTGAACAGTAAGTGATGTTTTATTGTGTTTGTTGTACTGATACCAATATTTTGGTACCGGTACCAAAATATTGGTATCAGTACAGCAGCTGTGGGAGCGGTACTTTTTAGAGGCGGTATAGTACCGAATATGATTCATTTGTATCGCGATAGCTTACTAATACCGATATATCGTACAACCTTACGATGTAATTATGACGTTGCTTGACATAAGAGTGAAAAAATATTACATTTACATCTCACGCTGTAAACAAAGGCGGAACAAATGGCAGCTTTGCACATGTGCATTTTATTTGTAGTCTGTAGGCGTGTGTCTCCTCTCTACACTGACATGACGTGCTTGTCACGTTGTTGTTGTTTTTTAATGTATTCTAACTCGTAAATAAACGTAAATAAAAGTCAGTTTACAATGGAGTCAATCGGAGCCAGAACGTCATCGCGTCTAAGGCGAGGGTCTGCAACCTGCGGCTCTTTAGGGCCGCCCTAGTGGCTCCCTGGAGCTTTTTCAAAAATGTATGAAAATAGAAAAAGATGGGGGGAAAAATATATGTTTGTTTTTCATGGGGTTTCTGTAGGAGGACAACATGACACAAACCTCCCCAATTGTTAGAAATCCCACGGTTTATATTCAACATGATTCTCTGATGAGAGTATTCGGCGAGCGCCGTTTTTTCCTACTAATTTCGGCGGCCCTTGAACTCACCGTAGTTTGTTTACATGTATAACTTTCTTCAACCATGCCAGAGAAAGACATGTTCTATGCCACTCATTCTTTGTCTCATTTTGTCCACCAAACATTTTATGCTGTGTGTGAAGGCACAAAGGTGAGCTTTGTTGGTGTTATTGACTTGTATGGAGTGCTTATCAAGCATATTTGGTCAGTGCATGCTCATTTAATTTCCTTTACTTATGTCCTCTTTGTATTTAATTTATATCTATATGTCTCATGACATATTATCTGTATGTAATATTGCCTGCATTTCTGATAGTGGTTTGTGTGCCATTATAAACCACAGCAAACGTAACCCAGCTTGCATAGATGCATAGCTATAAATCTAGCCCATTTCCTTTAACTTGGACACACACACATCTATACCTTTGGCATTTCTGAGCCAGTAATTTCCAGGAGTTATCTCACCCGCTGAGAAACCTACGTTTTACTAATGGTTTCTAATGTTGTAAAAATGGGTAGAATAAATATTAAAGTTCAACATTTCTTTCAACAAAGATTTGTGTCAGCCTGCGACACAGTCATTTTGATAGTAGGCTAATATAACTAATATAGACACTTATATCACGTGTTCACGTGTTGTCTTCATTATATCACTTACAGAAGGCTTTGAATTTTTTGCGGCTCCAGACAGATTTTTTTTTGTATTGTTGGTCCATTATGGCTCTTTCAACAATTTGGGTTGCCAATCCCTGGTCTAAGGTGTCTATTTTGACTATAAAATCCAATAAATAACCATCCAAAAAGCGCCAACAATGCTACATTTACATTTTGGGACCTGAATATTAACCAAGTATAAGCGCTAACGCTAAGGACCTACATCTAGTGTCCTTATGCTGCTGTATTGACATCATCAGCTGGTTAGCTGCTTTCTCGCCTCACAGCTTGTGAAAGTTAGTTCTAGATTATAAATCATGTCTCTCACCTGGATAGTAACATAACATGGACAAAAACTGAGAAGTTGGTACACTTTGGCAGCCATTTTAATGGCAAAAAAGATGCTTCGTTCCAGCCCACTTTTTTCTTCGCAAAGATTATGAGTCATTCTTCATCTAAATGTGAAATATATCAACATCTTAACAGTCGGCATTCCAGTGAGAGCAGATTTTGAACAGTAAGTAATGTTTTATTATGTTTGTTGTACTGATACCAATATTTTGGTACCTGTACCAAAATATTGATATCAGTACAGCAGCTGTGGGAGCGGTACTTTTTAGAGGCGGTATAGTACCGAATATGATTCATTAGTATCGCGGTACCTTACTAATACCGGTATACCGTACAACCCTACGATGTAATTATGACGTTGCTTGACAAAAGAGTGAAGAAATATTTACATTTACATCTCACGCTGTAAACAAAGGCGGAACAAATGGCAGCTTTGCACATGTGCATTTCATTTGTAGTCTGTAGGCGTGTGTCTCCTCTCTGCACTGACATGACGTGCTTGGCACGTTGGGGTCACATCTTTATGCGGGGTCGTTCCTCCCAGATGCAGAACGGACAACTCCGGACGAAAGCGTGAAGGTAGGAGATGATTTATTTCTCATAAATCATACACCGTAGATACAAGCAGACAAAAACAAGAATAAACAGAAAAGTGGGCTGCTATGCATGGCAAGATATGGCAAAGCTTAGCGCAGGAACAAGAATCCAGAATCACAGGAATAACCAACGTAACTTGTTGCGTGGAGCAAACAAAGAAGCCAGGACGAGTGTGGCGAGAGAGGTGAAATAGCTCTCTGATTAGTGCTCGGCAGCAGGTGAATGTGCCGAACACTAATCAAAGGCTGGTGAAACCAATTAGTACCCATGGTAACCTAAACCAAACCCAGAAGTGCACAAAACAGGAACTCACAGAGTCCAAAACTAACAAAACATAACTAAACAAAACATGATCCGGCCACGGATTATGACAGTACCCCCTCCTTTAAGGACAGATTCCAGATGTCCAACAAAAACAAGGCAAGATCAAGAGTCATGGGAGGGCAGAGGGGGGACTTGGCGGTGGGTCGCCAGACCAATTGTCCCCGCAACCAGTGAGGGTGAGTAAGGTGGCGGCGACCAGGGAACGGCCACATCCGTGGCCGACGGGGAGGTAGGCGCGTCGTCGGCGAGGCAGGCGTGGAAGCAGCAGATGTCGGCGAGGCAGGCGTGGGAGCAGCAGACGTCGTCGGGGCAGGCGTGGAAGCAGCAGACGTCGTCGGGGCAGGCGTGGAAGCAGCAGATGTCGACGAGGCAGGCGTGGAAGCAGCAGACGTCGACGAGGCAGGCGTGGAAGCAGCAGACGTCGACGAGGCAGGCGTGGAAGCAGCAGACGTCGACGAGGCAGGCGTGGAAGCAGCAGACGTCGACGACGCAGGCGTGGAAGCAGCAGACGTTGCTTGCCGTGGTGCAGCGACTGGTGCTAGCCGTGGTGCAGCGACTGGTGCTAGCCGTGGTGCAGGAAGGGTTGCTAGCCTTGGAGCAGGAAGGGATGCTAGCCTTGGAGCACGAAGGGTTGCTAGCCTTGGAGTAGGAGGTTCAGGTGCTAGCCTTGGAGCAGCAAGTTCAGGTGCTAGCCTTGGAACAGCAGGTTCAGATGCTGGAAAGGATGGCATCTTCAGGCCCACCTGGGCTGAGGTTAGCCATGAGCTTGGCGGAGGTGGCCTAGCTGGGGGTTGCGTCTTGGCATGGCGCACAGCTCCTGGCACTAGCCCCACCCTTCAAAAAGCGGACACCAGACGCGCTCCTTGCGGTCTGGATCAGTCTTTAGGGGTGGGTGGAGATAGGTCAGGAGGGGGGTAGACTACTCCCCGTTAAATTGTCCAGAAAGTTTCTCCCCCCCCCCCCCACCTGAGATTGTGTGGGAGGACAGGAGGAAAAAGTCTGTGACGTGGGTGGGGCTAGAGTCCTTAGGGGCGGAGTCAGAGTTACTGGGGGCGGAGGTGACTGAAAAAAATTGTTCCGGTAGTCTGCTGTAGCAGACGGAGTGTCCCCAGCGGGAGGCAAACAGAACGACTCAGTAGAAAAAGACAATTCTTGCCCTCTGATGTCATTACCAAATACCGGTAGAGTGACAACATCAGAGGGGGACGGCGCAGTGGCGTCCTCGACGCGGTTTTCCATTTGGCTTTTAGCCCAGTCTGTGAACTGTTTGGCCAAATAATGGATCGGGTTGCCGTACATCGGCGCAGTCGAGACGGGTTGGGGCGTGCTGTGTTCCGGAGGAGGAGTCAGAGGGAGAGGCGCGTCCTGACAGCGAAGCGAAGCCCTTTTGGACGGCTTCCGTCTTCGCTGACGCGTCCGGTACTGCTGTGTGGCGGCGTCCTCAGGGGAATAGCGGAGCGTCTTCGTCTCCATCGCCTTCAATAACATCCACGTACCTGTGTCCATCTCCTCGATGCCCGTTGCGGAGGAACTGTGGGCTGGCTTCTTTCTGTCACGTTGGGGTCGCATCTTTATGCGGGGTCGTTCCTCCCAGATGCAGAACGGACAACTCCGGACGAAAGCGTGAAGGTAGGAGATGATTTATTTCTCATAAATCATACACCGTATATACAAACAGACAAAGACAAGAATAAACAGAAAAGCGGGCCGATAGCATGGGAAGCTATGGCGAAGCTTAGCGCAGGAACAAGAATCAAGAATCACAGGAATAACCAACGTTATTCAGGACGAGAAGCCAGGACGAGTGCGGCGAGAGAGGTGAATAAATAGCTCTCTGATTAGTGCTCGGCAGCAGGTGAACGCGCCGAACACTAATCAGAGGCAGGTGAAACCAATTAGTACCCATTGTAACCTAAACAAACCCAGAAGTGCACAATACAGGAACTAAGGGAGTCCAAAACTAACAGAACATAACTAAACAAAACATGATCCGGCTACGGATCATGACAGTGCTAGCTCGCTAGATGTTTTAACTTTTATCACACGAAGACACACACACAGAGACGAGGTGAGTAAGTGGCCGAGGCTGTGTACAGTAGGCAAATACAATTTTGTGATTTATTCAAGTGTGACAGTAAATAAACATTTACATCTAAAAATCCAGTCGAAACTTCCGGCTCGGAACTGGAAAATTAAGACTTCCGAGTACAAATGAAAAAGTCTAAACTCCAAATGACAAATGATTTGCGCATGGCGAACCGCTGCAGTTCTTGCCCTGTGAGGGTCTATGCTCTGCTCGTGCAGCAGCAGCTGTCCGGCAGCACTCGTCACCGCTTATTGAGGAACTACTGCGTGCTTTCAAATCAGACCCTCCAAGACACAAAAAAGTCTCCAATAACACCGGAAAAAGTCGCGAGATTTGTAACTGGTAGTTGGCAACATAACACCAGCTCAGTGGCCTTGTGGTTAGAGTGTCCGCCCTGAGACTGGGAGGTCGTGAGTTCAAACCCCGCCCGAGTCATACCAAAGACTACAAAAAAATGGGACCAATTGCCTCCCTGCTTGGCACTCAGCATCAACAGTTGGAATTGAGGGTTAAATCACCAAAATGATTCCTGAGCGTGGCCACCGCTGCTGCTCACTGCTCCCTCACTTCCCAGGGGGTGAATATGGGGATGGGTCAAATGCAGAGGATAATTTCACCACACCTAGTGGGTGTGTGTGACTATCAGTGGTACTTTAACTTTAAGTAGACACTGTACAGCTGATGAAGCAAACATATACAGTATGTTAAATGTTTTCTACTGTACACTGGTGGAAGGACTACTGCAGTCCTTCCTCAGCTGCCTGATGAAGTAAAGTCTCTGTCGGGCCTTTTTCTGCAGTTTCACAGTGTTGATGCTCCAGGTTAGGCCCTCCTCAACGCGGTCCCCTCTGATGTATAATGGCAGACTGTTTGTGTCAGTCCTCCTGAAGTCAATAACCAGCTCCTTGGTGGTTGTGGTGTTCAGGTTATTCTTCCTACACCAAAGGGCCTAATTTACAAAACCAGTGAAGTTGGCACGTTGTGTAATTCGTAAATAAAAACAGAATACAATGATTTGCAAATCCTTTTCAACCTATATTCAATTGAATAGACTGCAAAGACAAGATATTTAATGTTAGGTTTCTTTTGCAAATAATCATTAGCTCAGAATTTAAAGGAAGCAACACATTGCAAAAAAGTTGGCACAGGGGCATTTTTACCACTGTGTTACATGGCCTTTCCTTTAACAACACTCAGTAAACGTTTGGGAACTGAGGAGACCAATTTTTGAAGCTTTTCAGGTGAAATTCTGTCCCATTCTTGCTTGATGTACAGCTTAAGTTGTTCAACAGCCCGGGGTCTCCATTGTGGTATTTTAGGCTTCATATTGTGCCACACAGTTTCCAAAAACAATTTGAAATGTGGACTCGTCAGACCACAGAACACTTTTCCACTTTGCCTCAGTCCATCTTAGATGAGCTCGGGCCCAGCGAAGCGTTTCTGGGTGTTGTTGATTAATGGCTTTGACTTTGCATAGTAGAGTTTTAACTTTAACAGATGTAGCAACTAAGTGTTCCTGAGCCTATGTGGTGATGTCCCTTACACACTGATGTCGGTTTTTGATGAGAGATCAAAGGTCACGGGCATTCAATGTTTATTACGCTTACGTGCAGTGATTTCTTCAGATTCTCTGAACTTTTTGATATTACGGACCGTAGATGGTGAAATCCCTAAATTCCTTGCAATAGCTGGTTGAGAAATGTTGTTCTTAAACAATTTGCTCACGCATTTGTTCACAAAGTGGTGACCTTCGCCCCATCCTTGTTTGTGAATGACTGAGCATTTCATGGAAGCTGCTTTTATACCCAATCATGTCACCCACCTGTTCCCAATTAGCCCGTTCACCTGTGGGATGTTCCAAATAAGTGTTTGATGCGCATTCCTCAACTTTCTCAGTCTTTTTTGCCACTTGTGCCAGTTTTTTTGAAACATGTTGCAGGCATCAAATTCCAAATGAGCTAATATTTGCAAAACATAGTTTTCCAATTCGAATGTTAAGTATCTTGTCTTTGCAGTCTATTCAATTGAATATAAGTTGAAAAGGATTTTCAAATCATCGTATTCTGTTTTTATATACGATTTACACAACCTGCCAACTTCACTGGTTTTGGGTTTTGTACCAATAATGCTAATACCACGCGCTAAACAGTGTGTGCAAACTATAACATTGTGTGTATTATTAGTGGGCGTGTTGCAGACTATGGAGTCAAAACACAACCAGTAAGATTGGGTATCGGGGGAAAAAAAATTCACATTGTAGAAAAATTTGGCAACAAATAAATAAAAACACCTCAGAAATACAAAATTTGGGGCGGACATTTTTTCGTATCCTGACTTGTTTTCAATGCCAATCTTCATATTTTTGTACACTGTTATTGTTTTTGTGTGTCTCACAGGTTTTTATTTTCAACGTTTCCTTTTTCCCCATTACCTTCTCTTTTCTTTATAGTCTTGCTTCTCTTGTTTACAGTTTCAAATTAATGGCAGTGTTTGACATGGGAGGTGGGTGCCTAATTTGCTTGATGCAACAGTTGACGACTATTTCTATTCCTGCTAGTTTACACTCTCGGCTATTTTTCTTGCTAGCTCCCACGCTAGCCCCTTTGTTTTTTGTCTTAAGTGCTATGAGCACGTTTTTCTTTGTTCTGTCTGATTTATTACTTAATAAATCATTTTCCTACCTGCACGCTGTGTCTGAAGCCATCTGCATTTCTGGGAGAGCAACCACGCACCACGATGCGACCCGGTCGTCACAGTAGGAAGCCAGACCGAGTGAGGCCAGGGCAAAGACTAAATAGCCCTCTGATTAGTGCCCGGACAACAGGTGAGTGTCTCGAACACTAACCAGAGGCAGCTGAGCGCAATCTGCAGTCAT
Source organism: Nerophis lumbriciformis (assembly GCF_033978685.3). NCBI lineage: Eukaryota > Metazoa > Chordata > Actinopteri > Syngnathiformes > Syngnathidae > Nerophis > Nerophis lumbriciformis. The sequence continues at coordinate 36,294,462 of NC_084557.2, read as the reverse complement.
GGCAACAGAAACAAACAAAATCAAGGTGCTGATGATCCGGGCAGCGGATCATAACATTATGTTTGTGATGTTTTCCTTGGTTGTGTTATGATCCGCTGCCCAGATCATGATCTGTTTGGTTTTTGGACTCCCTCAGTTCCTGTTTTGTGCACCCCTGGGTTTGTTTTCAGTTACCATGGGTGCTTATTGTTTTCACCTGTCTCTGATTGGTGTTCGTGACCCTCACCTGTTTCCCGAGCACCGATCAGAGCGCTATTTAATACTGCCTTTTCCGGTCAGTCAGTCTGGCTTCCTAATTTGCTTCATGCAACAGTTGATGACGGTATTGAGTCCTGCTATTTACATACTAGCTTCCACGCTAGGCTCTTTTGTTTATGCTAGCTTTCACGCTAAGCTCCTTTTGTTTTTTAGCTCCCACGCTAGCCCCCTTAGTTTTTGCCTTCCACGTATGAGCACGTTTTTGTTTGTTCCTACCCGATTTATTGTCAAAATAAATAATTTCCTACCTTCACGCTGTGTCCAAAGTCCGTCTGCATCTTGGTAGAATGACCCCCGTATCACTATGTGACCCGGTCGTCACAGCTTGCCTTTTACAACCATTCCATTTATTTGTACTTGGTCCAGCTTTTAGACACAGCTGACTGTGAACAATCATCATATTTTGCAACATTGTGTGATGATTTACCTTCTTGAAGAAGTTTGATAATCCTCTCCTTTGTTTCAATTAACTTTTTTCGCATTGGAGCATTTTATTTTCTTGATTATTTTAGTGTTTCCTAAAGCCAGGACATGGACAGGATGCCATTTGAAATAATACGATGTTTGTATCATGTCTGTTATCTGCCTCTTTTTCTACAAAATTAAACATCTAAGTCACAGGTGTCAAACTCAAGGCCCGGGGGCCAGACGTGGCCCCCACCTGGAAAAGTTATGTGCCAATATAGTACTTAATATTTTCTCACTAAATGTAATAGATTTTTTTAATTTTGACAGAAAAAATATATGTACTGCTTGTAATTGCATGCCTTTTAAACTTTAATAGTATCCAATATTGCAACAACTATTACAGTATACTATCATAATTTCCAAACATGTTTTTGTCTAAATAAAAATACTTAACTTTACAGCAAACTATCCATCAAATTCATAAAAATGACAATAAATGTCATGTAGTTCTTTACAGCATATTACTGTAAATTGGGAAAAAACTAATACTTAGACAAACTTTAATGATCCACAAGGGAAATTGTTCCACACAGTAGCTCAGTTACAAAGGATGGAAAGTGTAAGGATGGAAAGGATAATGGATATTAAGTAGACTAAAAATGTACCGTAGTAGCAAAATAAAATATAACATGTAATATTTACATATTATATATACAGTGTATGATATATATTATGTTTTATATAATATATACAATATATAACAATTACCAAGTACAATATTACAGTATATGTAATACATATACTGTTTTTTGTTTTAAAATTATGATGACTGAGCTGCCGGTTTTTGACTGTAAAATCTACGGTTCTTGTTTTTAACGGTGTATATTGTGTAAATGGAAAGACAGTACATTTGTTTTTACGGTAGAAAAACTGGTGTCATGTCTGTGTGATCATGTTTTGTTTTGGTTATGTTCGGTTTGGTTTTTGGACTCTTTGTGCACTCTTGTTTCTTTTGTCACCATAGCGACCCATTAGTTTCACGTGTTGGACTCATGCACCTGTTGTCAATCACCTCATCACTATTTAAGCCTGTAGTTGCCAGGCAGTCAGCCTGGCGACATCACTCTCTACACACCCTTGTTATTTATGCTGATGATCCATGCTGCTCTTTTCCATGCTCGTTTCTTGTCACAGTAAGTGTTTTCGTTTTTTTGTCCATAGTTATGCCTTTGTGCTAGTTTTTGTTTTCATAGCCAAGTTTTGTACCTCCGCTGTAAGCGCCTTTTGTTTATACCCTTTTTGGAGCTTTTGAGTTAAAATTAAAAGATGTCATTACCTTCACGTCGTGTCTGGTCCAGTTGCTTTGCACCACGGGAAAACAAACCGCACCAAAGTCCACGCCTTGACAACTGGCAGCTAAGTTGCCAGAATAAAAAAAAGTATTTGTACTGTTTTTCCATTAAAAATGTAATGATGTAAAAAACAATGTAAATTTAATAGTAACATTTGGCAAATAAGCTGCCCTGATCTAAATGAACATCATCTAAGTCTGGTGATTCCATCATTTTTTCCCAAGGTTGTACAAATGTTTTTGAAAAATAGTTTTTACTTCAAGAGAATTACTCTCTTCGTTTTCTTGTTATTCTTTCAATGAGCAACCTGGAGGGAAAAAAACCCACCTACAAAGGAGTAAGTGCCTCAGCGGCCATGAACCTCACCACACATCACAGTTATGAGGTCATGGTCTCTGCTCGCACCGCCACGTGATGGATGTTATACTCACGCAGCTTCACAAGGTAATCATGGAACCTGCAGTGGTTGTCGCTATAAATCCACACACGTGTGAACAACAGTAGATAATAGCGAGCACATACCTGCAAGGGACAAAAGAATCCTAATCGAATCATATGGAGGGACGCCTTTGATGTGGTCTTCGTTTTAGAAAATATGTTTCACATTAACACACCCAATGAGAAAATTGAGTTTTGTCAAATAACATCACTCCTGGAAAGACTTCTTGAAATTAGAGCCTGCTCTAATGATTCACGTACTTTTACAAGTTGCTCTAACCGGGCCAAAAATACCACCAAAAAAAGCAATTAATCAAGAAAATTAAAATGATAGAATATTACAGCAATGCTCAGGCACCAGGAAAATATGTATGGCACTTTATAGGAAATTTTACTGCAAGCGTATTCCGTTACTAATAAGAATATAATTTCCGAGAAGAGTTTTACTTGCCCTGCGGCGCACATTTACAGCGTTAGTGTAGTTGTAGGTTACATCCCCAATTAAAATTGTGTCTGAAAGGTTTTCAAATGTTTGTTTTAATTATGTTACATTTGATATTTTGCACAAAAAAATATTTTTCCAAAGAATTTGGTTTAGTACAAGACATGTATTCCAGCCATCCATTTTCTACCACTTGTCCCTTACGCGGCCGCGGGGGTGCTGGAGCTTATCTCATGTATTGTTGGAGATAAATGAAAAAAAAGTAAGAAAGAAATTTGTAAAAGGGTGGGCTCCAAATACAAGTCTGCTCGGGGCCCCAATTTAACCCCTGTTAGCATAGTTGAACACATATTTGACAGTTAAGAATGTTTAAAAAGATATTCAGACCTAGGCAAATTAGGGCCTTTCAATCTGGCCCGCCGGACATTCCCAAATAATTTTTTTAGATCTTTAAGATGGAAACTGTAGCTGCCATTATGATGTGCTGTGATGTTTTTATAAATGGCCGTATAGTCTTGAACTATGCAAAGTATTTCAATGGTTGGAATCTGCCCTTTTGCATGATATACTAGTTACTATGGTAATCAAATTAGTTACTAATCAGTTACGATTGTAATCTAAGTCACAGCAGCTCAGACGAGGCACCAAGCAGTGTGGGTGGGGAGCGTTTCCACAGAGTGTTTCCAGAGCGGCCAGCCTGAAATGCGGGTGTCAGGGACAGACCCGGAAAGAGATTTTTACAAGAAAGTTCTAAAGCTTAGTGATATATCAGATATATCACTTTGTAGGTGGGTTTATTTTTTACCCTTCACGTTGATATTTCGCTGAGTTTGTTACATTTTTGTTGCGTTTCGCTTGATTGTAAAATTTGTCGATGGAGAGGGGTGTGACGTTCTTACATTGTCAATATTCAGTGTTTTATCGTTCATAGTTAATATTGTAAATCCCACATTCTTTATTTTCATGTACATTCTGGGTGTCTCATTCAGTAAAAAAATTAAAATTCCATTCCGTTTTTTCAGGCTGTCATAACGTTTTAGCATTCAAACATACATTATTGTGAGGTTTTGTATTAGTGTTCCTAAAAATCAGATATACCGGCCCCCCAGACAAATTTGTTTCTCTAACTTTGGCCCCCTGAGTCAAAATAATTGCCCAGGCCTGGTTTAGAGTTAACAATGGTTTAATGATGGCAACAATTTGACCCTGGAACAGACTATTTATTGTACAAACCCCGTTTCCATATGAGTTGGGAAATTGTGTTAGATATAAATACAAACGGAATACAATGATTTGCAAATCCTTTTCAACCCATATTCAATTGAATGCACTACAAAGACAAGATATTTGATGTTCAAACTTATAAACTTTATTTTTTTTTGCAAATAATAATTAACTTAGAATTTCATGGCTGCAACACGTGCCAAAGTAGTTGGGAAAGGGCATGTTCACCACTGTGTTACATCACCTTTTCTTTTAACAACACTCAGTAAATGTTTGGGAACTGAGGAGACACATTTTTTAAGCTTCTCAGGTGGAATTCTTTCCCATTCTTGCTAGATGTACAGCTTAAGTTGTTCAACAGTCCGGGGGTCTCCGTTGTGGTATTTTAGGCTTCATAATTCGCCACACATTTTCAATGGGAGACAGGTCTGGACTACAGGCAGGCCAGTCTAGTACCGCACTCTTTTACTATGAAGCCACGTTGATGTAACACGTGGCTTGGCATTGTCTTGCTGAAATAAGCAGGGGCGTCCATGGTAACGTTGCTTGGATGGCAGCATATGTTGCTCCAAAACCTGTATGTACCTTTCAGCATTAATGGCGCCTTCACAGATGTGTAAGTTACCCATGTCTTGGGCACTAATACACCCCCATACCATCCCAGATGCTGGCTTTTCAACTTTGCGCCTATAACAATCCGGATGGTTCTTTTCCTCTTTGGTCCGGAGGACAGGACGTCCACAGTTTCCAAAAACAATTTGAAATGTGGACTCGTCAGACCACGGAACACTTGTCCACTTTGTATCAGTCCATCTTAGATGAGCTCAGGCCCAGCGAAGCCGACGGCGTTTCTAGGTGTTGTTGATAAACGGTTTTCGCCTTGCATAGGAGAGTTTTAACTTGCACTTACAGATGTAGCGACCAACTGTAGTTACTGACAGTGGGTTTCTGAAGTGTTCCAGAGCCCATGTAGTGATATCCTTTACGCACTGATGTCGCTTGTTGATGCAGTACAGCCTGAGGGATCGAAGGTCACGGGCTTAGCTGCTTACACGCAGTGATTTCTCCAGATTCTCTGAACCCTTTGATGATATTACGGACCGTAGATGGTGAAATCCCTAAATTCCTTGCAATAGCTGGTTGAGAAAGGTTTTTCTTAAACTGTTCAACAATTTGCTCACGCATTTGTTGACAAAGTGGTGACTCTCGCCCCATCCTTGTTTGTGAATGACTGAGCATTTCATGGAATCTACTCTTATACCCAAGCATGGCACTTACCTGTTCCCAATTTGCCTGTTCACCTGTGGGATGTTCCGAATAAGTGTTTGATGAGCATTCCTCAACTTTATCAGTATTTATTGCCACCTTTCCCAACTTCTTTGTCACGTGTTGCTGGCATCAAATTCTAAAGTTAATGATTATTTGCAAAAACAATTTTTTTTATCAGTTTGAACATCAAATATGTTGTCTTTGTAGCATATTCAACTGAATATGGGTTGAAAATGATTTGCAAATCATTGTATTCCGTTTATATTTACATCTAACACAATTTCCCAACTCATATGGAAACGGGGTTTGTATATGTTTTCTAGTAAAACCAAACAAAACAGTTTCCTTACTTAAGTACAATTGTGGTTGTCGCAATAACAAAACTACAAACCCTAAAAAATCTGTCGCGATACACAGTTTATATTTTCGTATATTTCTTATTTTTACTGATCAATGACAATACAAAATTAAATAGAGCGATTTTATCATAGCTAGGCAATATTTCTTCATTAAAAAAAGCACTGAAGGCCTTTTTTGACAGAAAGCATGCACAAAGCAGTTACGAGGTCATGGTCTCTGTGTGCACCTCCACAAGACGGATGCTCCTCACACCACACTCATGTACAGTGCAGCTTAGCGAGGTAATCATGGAACCCATCGCAGCCTTGGCTATAAATCCCAACTGTGGAGGACAAAGGAGACATAACGTCCACAAATCATCAGAGCACTTCTGGGAGAAAGTTCCAGTGTGCCATGTTTTTTTGCACCAATACTATTGTGGTTGGAAGACAAGGTCAGCTAAATGTTTATAAGCCATGACAGCAGACAACATTTTTCATACGAGAAAGATTGTTTTAATGTGTCTCCTGACTTTGGCGTCGATTCACGTTCTCTAAAAGCGCTTGCTCTTTTCCAAACAGTTTCTATTGGCTCTTTCCCAGACGGATTTGTGGCTTGGTGAAAAAAAATCCATCTGGCAGTGTGAGGTAAGAAAACATACTAAAACCCGGGACTATGGAGGAAACTTTCACACCACTGAGCCTTTAAATTGATACATTTTCACCTATTCATTTTTGCACAGCAGCCACATGGAGGCCTTGGTAGAAAATTGCTAATTCAATGGTGTTGTTTGTGGATCACCACTGATGAATGAGTTCTTTGCATGTGTAGGATTCAATGTGGGCAGCAAGGTGGAATAGGGGTTAGTGCATGTGCCTCACAATACGATGGTCCTGAGTTAAATCCCGGGCTCGGGATCTTTCTGTATGGAGTTTGCATGTTCTCCCCGTGACTGCGTGGGTTCCCTCCGGGTACTCCGGCTTCCTCCCATCTCCAAAGACATGCACCTGGGGATAGGTTGATTGGCAACACTAAATTGGCCCTAGTGTGTGAATGTGAGTGTGAATGTTGTCTGTCTATCTGTGTTGGCCCTGTGAAGAGGTGGCCACTTGTCCAGGGTGTAGCCCGCCTTCCGACCGAATGCAGCTGAGATAGGCTCCAGCACCCCCCGCGAAAGGGACAAGCGGTAGAAAATGGATGGATGGATGGATGGATGGATTCACTGAATTGTTTAAACCAGGCGTGTCAAACTCGTTTTCCCTGAGGGCCACATCGCAGGTATGGTTGCCCTCAGAGGGCTGATTTTAACAGTGAATAATATACAGTAAGGGTGTCAAACGCAGGCCCGCTAACAGGTTTTATCTGGCCCGCGGGATAAAAATAAGCAGAATTTTTGGAATGAAAGAAACTGCTGTTCTAAATGTGTCCACTAGATGTCGCAATAGCAATTCTTTGTATCTTTGTAGAATATACACATATGTAAAAAAAAAAAAAAAACACATGATGTTAGTACATTAGTGGAGGAAAATTATCAAACTACATAAATAACATCCTGTAATTAGATTTTTATATTATTAATTTCTCTTGATAGATTGAAAATGAACACCAATGAGTTGACTGATGAACATTATCACGTAATTTAATCATAAAGTGTTAATAACGACAAATAAAGATAGAATACTATAAACCTCAACATGTAAGTGAAAAAAAACAACAACATTATGATTTGTACATTTTCAGAATGTGCTTGTTCTATTTTTAAACAAAGAAAACATTATGAAGTTGTCTTTATTTTTAAGTTATCGTGCCGTGATTTTACCAGTCCTGCCCACTTGGGAGTAGATTTTTCTCCATGTGGCCCCCGATCTAAACTGAGTTTGACACCCCTGATACACAGTATGAATATAAATGTGTATAAATAAAACATGCATATAATTGTCTATGTATTGGATTATTATGTATTTTTTTATGTACGCTGTACAAAACAAAATCTTTAGATTGGGCTGTTAAAAACTGGCAGCTAAGTCGCCACAATTTTACAGTAATATTTGCTTTTTTTTTTATACAGCATATAAAATAAATAAGTCAATGCAATTAAATTAAATGGAATGGAAAAACGGTACCACTATTTTCTTTACGTTAAAATAAAAAAATAAAACCAGTCTTAGCCTGTGCCCCTGCAGAGGGGGTCCAGACTGAGGCCAAAGAAAAAAAAAACTCATATCCATAGCACACATAAACATGTGCGTAAGAGGGAAACATCAAAGAACACAAAGGACATTAAAGACATTAAAAGAGCAGAGCTAATGCAATCAGCCACTTTTACACACAGCCACGAAAGTAAAACAACAACAACAACAAAAACAAAAACATATACACTGTGGTGGCCTCTGCGGTGTTCTTATATGTGTTGTGTTGTGTTGTGTTGTTATAGTGTATTATTATTACTCTATATTGAAAGTGGATTTTACTGGGGGAAAAAAATGTTACTGTAAAATGTTTGCATGAACAATTTGTTGGATTGAAATCATAAGTCAAGCAGATATTTAAGTATTTATCTTTATTTGAGCAAAAACATTGTTTTGAAATGTATAATGATATAATATTTTGTTTTATCATTAGAGATGATCAAAGTGTAATATATATATGTAATTGCACACAGTACATTTATTTTTGTTATACATTTATTAAGAAAAGATAAGGTACTTTATTAACACATTATCTCCACGCTTTCGGTGGCCACACAAATTGATGTGGTGGGCCAGATGTGGCCCCTGGGCCTTCAGTTTGATATCTGTGGTTTAAACTCTGCATACAAGTGTGTGCAGCAACAGTAAGTAACTATGTACACGATGTAGGCACATTGTTACTTAATAATGAGTGCCTAGGCAGTAGAAAAGTGTTTTTAGCAAAAACAACGTGGGAAAGAAACAAAAAGGAAAATGTTGTTTCCCAGCAGGGGATAAACTCAACAGTCTAATGACTGACTGCATTGTGCATTATTGTGTGTTCCTCTGCCTGAAATGCACAGTAAACACTGTTTCCTTAAATGTCACAGTAGTGTGACATTTAAGGGGGACATATTACCTGCACTTTTACAAACCCCGTTTCCATATGAGTTGGGAAATTGTTTTAGATGTAAATATAAACGGAATACAATGATTTGCAAATCCTTTTCAACCCATATTCAATTGAATGCACTACAAAGACAACATATTTGATGTTCAAACTCATAATTTTTTATTTTTTTTTGCAAATAATAATTAACTTAGAATTTCATGGCTGCAACACGTGCCAAAGTAGTTGGGAAAGGGCACGTTCACCACTGTGTTACATCACCTTTTCTTTTAACAACACTCAATAAACGATTGGGAACTGAGGAAACTAATTGTTGAAGCTTTGAAAGTGGAATTCTTTCCCATTCTTGTTTTATGTAGAGTTTCAATCGTTCAACAGTCCAGGGTCTCCGCTGTCGTATTTTGCGCTTCATAATGCGCTACACATTTTCGATGGGAGACAGGTCTGGACTGCAGGCGGACCAGGAAAGTGCCTGAACTCTTTTTTTACGAAGCCACGCTGTTGTAACACGTGCTGAATGTGGCTTGGCATTGTCTTGCTGAAATTTGCAGGGGCGTCCATGAAAAAAACGGTGCTTAGATGGCAGCATATGTTGTTCCAAAAGCTGTATGTACCTTTCAGCATTAATGGTGCCTTCACAGATGTGTAAGTTACCCATGCCTTGGGCACTAATGCACCCCCATACCATCACAGATGCTGGCTTTTGAACTTTGTGTCAATAACAGTCTGGATGGTTCGCTTCCCCTTTGGTCCGGATGACACGATGTCAAATATTTCCAAAAACAATTTGAAATGTGGACTCGTCAGACCACACAGCACTTTTTCCACTTTGCATGAGTCCATCTTAGATGATCTCAGGCCCAGAGAAGCCGGCGGCGTTTTTGGATGTTGTTGATAAATGGCTTTCGCTTTGCATAGTAGAGCTTTAACTTGCACTTACAGATGTAGCGACAAACTGTATTTAGTGACAGTGGTTTTCTGAAGTGTTCCTGAGCCCATGTGGTGATATCCTTTAGAGTTTGATGTCGGTTTTTGATACAGTGCCGTCTGAGGGATCGAAGGTCACGGTCATTCAATGTTGGTTTCCGGCCATGCCGCTTACGTGGAGTGATTTCTCCAGATTCTCTGAACCTTTTGATGATATTATGGACCGTAGATGTTGAAATCCCTAAATTTCTTGCAATTGAACTTTGAGAAATGTTGTTCTTAAACTGTTTGACTATTTGCTCACGCAGTTGTGGACAAAGGGGTACCTCGCCCCATCCTTTCTTGTGAAAGACTGAGCATTTTTGGGAAGCTGTTTTTATACCCAATCATGGCACCCACCTGTTCCCAATTAGCCTGCACACCTGTGGGATGTTCCAAATAAGTGTTTGATGAGCATTTCTCAACTTCATCAGTATTTATTGCCACCTTTCCCAACTTCTTTGTCACGTGTTGCTGGCATCAAATTCTAAAGTTAATGATTATTTGCAAAAAAAAACATTTATCAGTTTGACTATCAAATATGTTGTCTTTGTAGCATATTCAACTGAATATGGGTTGAAAAGGATTTGCAAATCATTGTATTCCGTTTATATTTACATCTAACACAATTTCCCAACTCATATGGAAACGGAGTTTGTACAAGCCACAGTTTTCTGCTATTAAATGGAGACTAGTAAAACACCAGCGCCATGTAGAAAATGGCTCCTCAGACTGACGCTTTTTCATTTAAACTCCAAATCCCCGCAATTACACCGCATCGATCCCAGAGTTTAGTTTCATACTTTAGAGACAAACATTTTTGCAGTAAACTAATAAAAACATTACAATGCTCCTGTTGTATAGAGCAGCGGTTCTTAACCTTTTTGACATCAGGGACAAACTTGTCCACTACAGAGGGCCCCGGAGCCCACTCAAATATTAACACTGAACTAGTAATCATACACTTAATTTTATTCGTATTGAATAATTACATTTAACATACCTATAGTTTACAACCTATCAATCAATCAATCAATCAATCCAAGTTTATTTTTTAGATGGCGGCGCCCTGATGGCAGCGGCTTGCAGACGCTCTTGGAAGTGTAGAGCGATTTGGCAAAAATACCCGTCAATTCTGTCTATTTCATGGCTGGCTCACAGCGTGGACACTTCGTGATCAGATACGACCGACAGACGATTCTGGATGTGGATAGATCGGGCCGTTATAGGCTGAAAGATGCGTGTACTTTCGACCTCCTCGCTAGCATGGGATTACTTCGCCGGCTACATCCAGCGGCCTCTGAAGCAGCGGAGTTAAGTGCCAGCGGGGACCGTCAACGGAAGACACGTAAGCGGTGTGAGCGGAAGCAGAAGCGGGGATGCCGAGCGGGGCTAACAACAAAGCGAAAGGCTAATCCTCAAAGAAGCGCTAGTCCGGGTGAGAAGTTTGTTAAAATAGAACTAGCCAGCGCCAGGCTGGATAATACCTGCACACATAGCAACTATTTTAGAACAATACACAACTCAAAAAATGTTTTTTCTGTGTCAGAAGTAGACATGCACTCTACTGAGGTGGCAAGTTATGATGCGTTCGGTTTATCACAACATCAAGCAAACAATCGGAAAATTCCCGTCATATCAATTCCTAGATATGGTCGAAATTATTTAAAGTGCACTACACATAATAAACACAACATTATTAATATTGCTACTACGGATAATTTCAACAAAAACTCCTCAAAACAGCCCACTACCTATAATATGGGCTTCTTAAACATAAGATCATTATCTTCCAAAATGTTATTAGTTAATGAGGTCATTAGAGACAATTATCTTGACGTCATTGGTCTCGCCGAGACCTGGCTCAAACCAGACGATTTCTTTGCGCTGGGTGAGGCGTCTCCTCCTGGCTATGCGGGAGCGCATATTGCCCGTCCCATTAAAAGGGGTGGGGGAGTCGCACTCATACACAACAAAAACTTTAATCTTACCCTGAACCTAAATAATAAATATAACTCGTTTGAGGTGCTTACTATGAGGTTTGTCACACCGCTGCCTCTCCACCTCGCTGTTATCTACCGCCCCCCAGGACCCAATTCGGACTTCATCAGTGAATTTTCAGAGTTCGTTGCTGATTTAGTGACGCACGCCGACAATATAATCATAATGGGGGACTTTAATATCCATATGAATACCCCATCGGACCCTCAGTGCGTGGCGCTCCAGACTATAATTGATAGCTGTGGTCTTACACAAATAATAAATGAACCTACGCATCGCAACGGTAATACGATAGATCTAGTGCTGGTCAGGGGTGTCACCACCTCCAAAGTTACGATACTCCCGTATACTAAAGTAATGTCCGATCATTACCTTATAAAATTTGAAGTTCTGACTCATTGTCAACAAACTAATAATAATAACTACTATAGCAGCCGCAACATTAATGCTGCCACAACGATGACTCTTGCTGGCCTGCTGCCTTCGGTAATGGCACCATTCCCAAATTATGTCGGCTCTATTGATAACCTCACTAACAACTTTAACGACGCCCTGCGCGACACCATTGATAGTATAGCACCGCTAAAGCTTAAAAGAGCCCCTAAAAGGCGCACCCCATGGTTTACAGAAGAAACTAGAGCCCATAAATTATCATGTAGAAAGCTGGAACGCAAATGGCGTGCTACTAAACTTGAGGTTTTCCATCAAGCATGGAGTGATAGTTTAATAACTTATAAACACATGCTTACCCTAGCTAAAGCTAAATATTACTCAAATCTCATCCACCTCAACAAAATTGATCCGAAATTTTTGTTTAGTACAGTAGCATCGCTAACCCAACAAGGGACTCCTCCCAGTAGCTCCACCCACTCAGCAGATGATTTTATGAATTTCTTTAATAAGAAAATTGAGATTAAAGACAATGCATCGCAGCTACAACTGGGTTCTATTAACACAGATACGACTGTATCTACGAAGGATACCGCCCTCCAAAATAGTTTCTCTCTCTTTGATGAAATAACATTAGAGGAATTGTTAAGATGTGTTAAGGGGACAAAGCAAACAACATGTTTACTTGACCCATTTCCTGGGGAACTTATTAAGGAGCTTTTTGTATTATTAGGTCCATCAGTGCTAAATATTATAAACTTATCACTTTCCTCTGGCACTGTTCCACTAGCATTCAAAAAAGCGGTTATTCATCCTTTGCTCAAAAGACCTAACCTCGATCCTGACCTCATGGTAAACTACCGGCCGGTGTCCCACCTTCCGTTTATCTCGAAAATCCTCGAAAAAATTGTCGCACAGCAGCTAAATGAACACTTAATGTCTAACAATCTCTGTGAACCTTTTCAATCCGGTTTCAAGGCAAATCACTCTACGGAGACAGCCCTCGCAAAAATGACTAATGATCTACTGCTAACGATGGATTCTGATGCGTCATCTATGTTGCTACTTCTTGATCTTAGCGCTGCTTTCGATACCGTCGATCATAACATTTTGTTGGAGCGTATCAAAATACGTATTGGTATGTCAGACTTAGCCTTGTCGTGGTTTAACTCTTATCTTACTGACAGGATGCAGTGCGTCTCCCATAACAATGTGACCTCGGACTATGTTAAGGTAACGTGCGGAGTCCCCCAGGGTTCGGTTCTTGGCCCTGCACTCTTTAGTATTTACATGTTGCCGCTAGGCGACATCATACGCAAATACGGTGTTAGCTTTCATTGTTATGCTGATGACACCCAACTCTACATGCCCCTAAAGCTGACCAACACGCCGGATTGTAGTCAGCTGGAGGCGTGTCTTAATGAAATTAAACAATGGATGTCCTCTAACTTCTTGCAACTCAACACTAAGAAAACGGAAATGCTGATTATCGGTCCTGCTAAACACCGACATTTATTTGATAATACCACCTTAACATTTGACAACCAAACAATTACACAAAGCGACTCAGTAAAGAATCTGGGTATTATCTTCGACCCAACTCTCTCCTTCGAGTCACACATTAAGAGTCTTACTAAAACGGCCTTCTTTCGTCTCCGTAATATCGCTAAAATTCGTTCCATTTTGTCCACTAGCGACGCTGAGATCATTATTCATGCGTTCGTTACGTCTCGTCTCGATTACTGTAACGTATTATTTTCGGGTCTCCCTATGTCTAGCATTAAAAGATTACAGTTGGTACAAAATGCGGCTGCTAGACTTTTGACAAGAACAAGAAAGTTTGATCATATTACGCCTATACTGGCTCACCTGCACTGGCTTCCTGTGCACTTAAGATGCGACTTTAAGGTTTTACTACTTACGTATAAAATACTACACGGTCTAGCTCCGTCCTATCTTGCCGATTGCATTGTACCATATGTCCCGGCAAGAAATCTGCGTTCAAAGAACTCCGGCTTATTAGTGATTCCCAGAGCCCAAAAAAAGTCTGCGGGCTGTAGAGCGTTTTCTATTCGGGGTCCAGTACTATGGAATGCCCTCCCGGTAACAGTTAGAGATGCTACCTCAGTAGAAACATTTAAGTCCCATCTCAAAACTCATTTGTATACTCTAGCCTTTGAATAGCCCCCTTTTTTTAGACCAGTTGATCTGCCGTTTATTTTATTTTATCCTCTGCTCCCCCCTATCCCTTGTGGAAGGGGAGACACACAGATCCGGTGGCCATGGATGGGGTGCTGGCTGTCCGGGGTCGGGACCCGGGGTGGACCACTCGCCTGTGTATCGGTTGGGAACATCTCTGCGCTGCCGACCCGTCTCCGCTTACTGTTATGCTGGATCCACTATGGACTGTACTCTCACAATATTATGTTAGACCCACTCGACATCCATTGCATTCGGTCTCCCTAGAGGGGGGGGGGGGTTACCCACATATGCGGTCCTCTCCAAGGTTTCTCATAGTCATTCACATCGACGTCCCACTGGGGTGAGTTTTTCCTTGCCCTTATGTGGGCTCTGTACCGAGGATGTCGTTGTGGCTTGTGCAGCCCTTTGAGACACTTGTGATTTAGGGCTATATAAATAAACATTGATTGATTGATTGATTGATATTTATGTAGCCGGAAATCACGAGTGTCTCAAAGGGCTGCACAAGCCACAACGACATCCTTGGCTCAGATGCCACATAACCTAGTGAAATGATATGAAACTTAGACTTAGACTTAGACAAACTTTAATGATCCACAAGGGAAATTGTTCCACACAGTAGCTCAGTTACAAAGGATGGAAAGGATGAGGATGGAAAGGATAATGCACACAAGGGCACAAAAAGAGGGCGAAAACAAAAGGTAAAAAGTAGACTTAAAATGTACAATAGTAGCAATATAAAATATAACATTATATATACAGTATATAATATATGCTGATATATTATATTATATTATATTATATTATTTTGTAATTATTACAATATATAACAAATCAATGGGATATAATTTATTTTACGCATAAACCTTAGGCTTAGGTCAGTTTGATTAGAAAAATAAGTACTAACCAAACATACAACATAAAAAAAGACTGATAAATAACTAACACAAAATACATTTACATGCAATTATGTCGTGCCAAATGACATAAACTAAATTAATAATACAAATGTTTTCTAAATAAACTGTAATAAAATGAAAGTGCAAATGAAAATACAGCTTTACCACTTTAGTCATATTTTTTGCGCTTTAGAAACTTTTCCATGACTTTAGCTCTAGGCTTCTTCTATTTGTTTGATATTGTCATTACTGCCAAAAGTGGTAGAAAGGTGTATTACAACTGAGTATCGATGCAGTCTATACAGACCACGGCTGAGAAAAAAAACATTATTTGGGGGCGCTCCCGGCACAAGAATGGACCCTATAGTTTAGAAACACTGGTATAAAGGAACTTGGACCACTGTAAATACATTAGCATATATTTGCATTGACATTTAATCCTTGCTAGCAAACATAGTACACTGGAGTCCAAACTTGTGATTTACATAACTAAGGTGTTCCTTAAGGCACCCCTCTAGGTCCTCTCTTTCTTGGCAGTTACACATTTATCGTAATGTGTTGCTGTAGCTTTTTTAATTCAGATGCTGTCAGTAGTCAGTTGTTCAATGTATTTAGTTGTACTAGTAGTGTTCCTTGAGGTTCCATTTTAGGTCCTCTCTTTTTCATCATGTGGGCTATATCTGTTGGCCCCCAAGTTCAGTTTAATAACTTGTGAGGGACTATGGTATTTTTTGTTGTTGTTTTTTTGTCATAAAATACAATCATGTGTGCTTACGGATTGTATCCCTGCATACTGTATTGATATATTGTCATGACCTCAACGAACTTGACTGGACATGGCTTGAAGGTAAATACATCATTTATTTTAACACTAACAAAAGAACAAACAAAAGGCGCGCTCAAGGCGGAGATCAAATTAGCTATGAAAACAAAACCAGCACAAAGGCAAAAACTATGGACATGAAATAAATAACACTTACTGTGACCAGAACGAACAGCATGAACTATGATAAACATGAGGTAGTATGGGTAGTAGACGTAACAGAGGTATCAGAGTTAATGTCGCCAGGCTGACTTCCTGGCAACTATCGGCTTAAATAGTTGTGAACATAATTAGCAACAGGTGCGTGAGTGCAAACGTGAAACAGGTGGAACTAATGGGTTGCTATGGTGACCAAACAGGAACTAAAAAGAGTCCAAAAACCAAACAGGACATAACTTAAACAAAACATGATCACAGACATGACATATATAATGTAGGAACCAGAAATATTAATAACAGAAAGAAACAACCCTTTTGTGTGAATGATATGAATATTAACCAAGTATTAGTGATATTGTTACGAGAAGCGCTAAAGCAGACAAACTATTTATAGCACCGACGTGATCACAAACCTGTGTTTTTTGGGTTGGTGCACTAATTGTAAGTGTATCTTGTGTTTTTATGTTGAATTAATTAAAAAAAAAAAAAAAATTATATATATATATATATATATATTTTTTTTTTTTTTTTTTAATTTCTTGTGCGGCCCGGTACCAATCGATCCACGGATCGGTGACGGGTTTGTGTTTTCTGGTAGTGTAATGGCTTAAATCAGGGATCCCCAAACTACGGCCCGCCAGCATCCGCAATGCAGCCCAGGGGACGTAACCAAGTTAAAAAATAAATATTTAGACTTCCGGTATGGACCACGCTGAGTAGCAAACGTTTCATAGTCATTTTTAAACCTTGTCAATTTAGTAATTTGAAGTACAGCGAGGTAATATCTTTTTGCACTTTGTGTGAGACTTTGGAACGTCATGTCAAAGGCGAAGACAAAATCGGTTGAAAAGGATCCGCCGCCACATGCTAGCATAACAAAGATAGAGATTAGCTCGATGTTAGCAGAGCTGCGTGCTGCTCTTGCGGCGGACTTTAAAACTTTGTTTGACTCTTTGGCTCTAACCCTGGACACACTTCATACTACTGTTTCAGACCACAGCCGGCGTATTAGCTGTGTAGAAACAACAGCCACCGGCGTGGAACAACATATTTGGCAGCTTGAGGACGCCTGCTGCGCTGCACGTAAGCAAAGCGAGCTTCTTCAAGCAAAAGTGAACGACCTGGAGGGACAAAGTAGAAACAGTCGAGGGTACTCAACCGTCTGTGTTTTTTGCCAATTTAATGGTCGATGTTTTTGGCAGGGAATCGCTGGCTTCGCCGCCTGAGATTGATAGGGCGCACCGTAGCCTCACTCCCAAGCCGGCCACAGGTGAGCGCCCTCGGCCTGTCATACTTCGTTTCCATCGCCATCAAGTTAAGGACCTGGTTATACGCGAGGCTCGCAAGAGGAGAGAACTTACAACGACCACAAGATCCGCTTCTGTGATGACTACACCTAGGGCCGGCCCGTGGCATAGGCCGTATAGGCAAATGCTAAGGGCGCCGTCCATCAGGGGGCGCCACGCCAGTGCCACAAATGTTGGAGAAAAAAAAAAAAAAGTTGGTACTATTATTTCTAAATACAAAAAATAATCCCACGTTAATTAAAATGCAAAGTAAAGCCTATTTAATAGAAATATTATTTGTTACAACATTACGCCCCCCCCCCGCGCGCACGGTGCGCCCCCTCCCTTCCCGTATCATGAGTCTTTTTGGACGTCACCACATCAAAAAATCAACACAAGATGTCAAAACGGCCAAAACTGTCAGGTGCAGGGAAGAAAAAAAGAGAAAAGAAGAGGAGTAGAAACGAGAAAAGACAGAGGTAGCAGGTAGGTAACGTTAGCCTACATGAAATTATTTGTCTGTTACAGAATGTGATAGTAACCTGGCTTTTTAGCATTAAGCTAATATTACATGATTCGGCAATTGCTAATCAATAAATAGCTAGTTCTGTTTTAACGTCGGGTTAATATTGTGGAGGGGGCTAAATTATTATGGAAAATAATAATGTAACGTTAGGTAATTACTGTACTCCCACCTTACATTCCTCAGGGACATTTGTATTAGATCTTTTAAGCAGGTGTTTTTTGTTTACATTGTTATTGCCTTCTGGTTAGCTAATGTTTGCCCTGCAGGTAGTAGTCACTTGTCCACCCCTTTATATATTAGGTATAGTTGTAAGTAAAAAAAAAAGGTCAAAGACAAAGCTATTCGGTTTCTTGTGAGTATATACACTTCACTGCCGATGTGGGGGGGGGGCGCCACCTAAAATCTTGCCTAGGGCGCCAGATTGGTCAGGGCCGGGCCTGACTACACCCCAAATGTTCTCAAACTACGCACCGAGTTCAAAACATCCATGAATGAACTCTACAAACGAGGATACAGACCGGCTTTGCTTTACCCTGCTCGACTACGCATCACCATGCCTGGCGGGGAGAGGAGGTGACTCCTGTCGACCTCGTAGGCTGACAAATTTGTCCAAAGTCTGAACATTCAGTAAGCAGATATTTCATCTAGCTCTAAAATTCTGCACTTTTGTTGGCATATCGTACACTTTGATTTTTCACTTAGGATTACAATTGCAGTGAGTGTGTTTTTTGCAATACATTTTATTTTTTAGACTTAAGTTAAGACTACGGACGTAGTACTTTAATTTTTACTTGTTTTGTTTGATTTATTTTCCTGTTCTACTTTCTACGTTCTACCTGGTATTTTGAGGGGAGGACAGATGCATAAGCTGTCACTGAATGTCATGTCTGACCCAGGCAGGTCTATTCCTCCACTGATGACATTACTGGACAAGTTTGGGTAATTATCAGGTTATAAGCTGAATATCCCAAAACTTTTTTACCACTATTAAGCAGGATGAATGAGGATTTTTTGCGTTGGTCTTTTCTCGCCTCGTCTCTCCTGATATGAATATTAACCAAGTATTAGTGATATTGTTATTATAAGCGCTAACGCAGACAAACTATTTATAGCACCGACGTGATCACAAACCTGTGTACAATTTCGACATGATTGACTAGCAAGGTGTTTTGTCGTTTCCTTGCTCCCTGGAAGTTTATTGTAGATCATAAATCATGCATCTCACCTGGACAGAAGAAGTCTGAGGACGTATTCTGACAAGTTGGTATTTTAATTTTTACCAGTTTTGGTTTATTTATTTTCCTGTTCTACTTTTCCTACGTTTTGGTTACTACAACTATCAGCCAAATTTGGCATTGTTGAAACTTGATATATGCGCTGCGTGATTGTCGCAGCATTTATTTCGTATACCTGCTTTCAGCTAATTTCAGATATGGTTCTAATTCTCTTTCCAATATGTTAAGTTAAAGTTAAAGTACCAATGATTGTCACACACACACACTTGATGTGGCGAAATTATTCTCTGCATTTGACCCATCACCCTCGATCACCCCTGGGAGGTGAGGGGAGCAGTGGGCAGCAGCGGTGGCTGCGCCCGGTAATCATTTTTGGTGATTTAACCCCCAATTCCAACCCTTGATGCTGAGTGCCAAGCAGGGAGATAATGGGTCCCATTTTTATAGTCTTTGGTATGACTCGGCCAGGGTTTGAACTCACAGCCTACCGATCTCAGGGCGGACACTCTAACCACTAGGCCACTGAGTAGTATATATGTGTATATATATGTACATGTATAATTGTAATTGTATTGAATTATTTTGTACTACATTTATCACAATTTTTATTTGTTATTTTATTTATTTTAGCATATTGTTTACAGTGCTTTTCATATGCGAGAGCAGAGTTAGGGATGTAGGAAGTAGTGAATATGCTGGGTGCTGTACTGACACCCTGGCTGTTCAGGTATAACTTACTGCTGTGCCTCGGTTTAAGCTAAGGGGAAAAGGGATGTGGGGAAGGATTTTTTGTCTTTTTTGTTTGTGTGTGTTTTCTAGTGCGTGTTCGTGAGACTTATCTTATCTTTTGGTGTGCCACTACTAAATATTCATATACACATCTTGTCGAGCAATGTCAAACTTAATTATCGGGGGAGAGGGGTGCCTTTAGCGGCGACGTTTACTCGCTAGACCAGCAAACAATTCATGAATTACTTATTTGCAAAAAAATGAAGATTAAAATTGTCTGTCTCCAAGAAACCCATCTTAGGCCTTCTGACCAAGCACGGCTTCAAAGGGACTGGGTTGACCAACTTTACCATTCCACCTTCTCAAGTAGGACAAGAGGGGCGGCTATTCTCATACATAAATCTGTTCCATTTTCAATGTCGACAGTTATATCGGATCCAAACGGCAGATATGTCATTGTCACGGGAAGCATTGGTGGCAACAATTTGACTCTAGCTAATAATTATGGTCCTAACTGGGATAACGAATAATTTTTCAAAAAGTTTTTTTTTTCCGTCTGAACTTAAACTCTACTAGAGATGTCCGATAATATCCGCCTACCGATATTATCGGCCTGCCGATATTATCGGCCGATAAATGCTTTAAAATGTAATATCGGAAATTATCGGTATCGATTTTTTTATTAACGGTATCGGTTTTTTTTTGTTTTTTTTAATTAAATCAACATAAAAAACACAAGATACACTTACATTTTGTACACCAACCCAAAAAACCTCCCTCCCCCATTTACACTCATTCACACTCATACACACAAAAGGGTTGTTTCTTTCTGTTATTAATATTCTGGTTCCTACATTATATATCAATATATATCAATACAGTCTGCAGGGATACAGTCCGTAAGCACATATGATTGTGCGTGCTGTAGGTCCACTAATAGTACTAACCTTTAACAGTTAATTTTACTCATTTTCATTAATTACTAGTTTCTATGTAACTGTTTTTATATTGTTTTACTTTATTTTTTATTCAAGAATTTTTTATTTATTTATTTATCTTATTTTATTTTATAAATTTTTTTAAAAAGGACCTTATCTTCACCATACCTGGTTGTCCAAATTAGGCATAACAATGTGTTAATTCCACGACCGCATATATCGATATCGGTTGATATCGGTATCGGTAATTAAGCGTTGGACAATATCGGAATATCGGATATCAAGCCATTATCGGACATCCCTAAACCCTACCCATCTTGTGCTTGGAGGTGATTTTAATTGCTGCCTTGACCTGTCCTTAGACCGCTCTTCTACTAGAAATCTCCACCCTTCAAAATCAGTCCGAGTCATCCAGACCTCTATGGAGTAGTATGGCATTTCAGTCACCTGGCGCTTACTTAATCCTAATGCCAAGCAGTTTTCCTTTTTCTCCCCTGTACACGGTACCTTCTCTTGGAAAGACTTATTTCTCATTGACAATAGACTAATACCTTCTGTCTGCTCTTGCTCCTATGGTCCAATTGTTATTTCTAATCATGCAACAGTTGTTGTCGACATCTCTTTCCCAGGCAGGTCAATGTCCCGCTCTCCCTAGTGCTTCATTCCCCTTTTGCTCTGTGAGTCAGATTTTATTACGTCTATTAATAACAGTATCGACTTGTTCACCTCAACCAACGTGAGTGAAGAGGTCTCCGCATCGACAATTTCGGAGGCATCCAAGGTTTATCTATGTGGGCAGGTAATTTCCTATTCTGCCTACAAAAGAATGTCCAGGCCCTGACGGATGTCCTGCTGAATTGTATAAGACCTTTGTTGACAAACTGTCCCCACTTTTATTGAACATGTACAATGAATCCCTCCAAACAGATAACCTTCCTCCCTCGCTGTGCCAGGCTACCATATCTTATTTGCTAAAAAAAGATAAAGATCTTCTGCTATGCTGTAACTATCGCCCTATCTCTTTACTGTGTGCCGATGTACAACTCTTAGCTAAGATTCTTGCAGCTCAAATGGAAACTGTTGTGTCCTCTATTATTTCTACAGACCAAACTGGGTTTATCAGGGAAAGACAGTCCTTTTGACAATGTCAGGCTCCTTCTAAATATTTTATATTCCACTTCGACATCTTGCATCCCAGAAGTTATCATCTCAATGGATGCCAACAAGGCCTTTGATCGAGTGGAATGGAATTATCTATTTTTTAACATTACAAAAATTTGGCTTTAGTCGTAAATTTATATTATGGGTCAAGCTTCTGTATACATCACCTCTTGCTAGAGTCCGAGCAAACAATGACTGTTCAGATTATTTCCCTTTTTCTCGTGGAACTCGCCAGGGCTACCCACTGTCTCCCCTATTATTCGCTATCGCCATTGGACCCTTGGCAGTGGCCATTAGGTCCAGCCAAATGCCTGATATTTTGAGGGGAGGACAGATGCATAAGCTGTCACTGTATGCGAATGACCTATTTATTGTTAATGTTTGACCCTGGTAAGTCTATTCCTTCACTGATGACATTACTGGACAAGTTTGGGAAGTTATCAGGTTATAAGCTTAATATCGAAAAACCTTTTACCAGTATTGAGCAGGATGAATGAGGATGTTTTGGGTTGGTCTTTTCTCCCCTTGTCTCTCGCTGAAATAATTAATTGCATCAAAATGAATCTTCTCCCTAAATGTTTGTACCTTTTTCAATGCTTACCTATATTTATCCCAAAACATTTTTTCCATGATCTTGACTGCTCCATCTAAAAGTTTATTTAGAACAAAAATACTCCTTGAATTCGGAAAAACACTTTGCAGTTTGCCAGGGACTTAGGTGGGTTGTCTCTGCCAAACGTTTTATTTACTATTGAGGTGTTAACATCCGTAGCATGCTACAATGGTGCTATGTTAGCAACAAACCACCACCAAGGCTGCAAATTGCAACTCTTCTACCCTAAAGTCTCTTATGTGCTTTTCTCAGACTTTGTCACTGTTAGCTCAGTCTGATAATGCAATTGTTAAAAATTATCTTAAAATTTGGGTTCAATTTAAAAGACATTTTGACTCCACTCTGTGCCTCTCTCGTCGCCTACGAACTAAACCCTTAATTTACACCCTTTGTTATAGATATGGCCTTTGTAGCCTGGGAGCCTTCTTGGATTCGATACATTAGTGAGCTTTACATTATGAAACATTTGCATCCTTCGATCAATTAGCCCACAAATTTGGCCTTCATAGAAATCAGTTCTACCGATAATTGCAAATTAGGCACTTTGTACGAAAGCACTTCCCTGGTTTTCCCAATATTCCACCTGCAAGCCTGACAGATTATTTACTTAAGCTAAATCCATATTCCAAGGGCAATATCTCCAAACTATAAACAGACATCAGTACATGCCTCACAGTGACTGGTGATTTGCATGCAACATGGCCTTAGGCACTAAAAATAGAGAAAGATACCTGGGACCAGGTTTTGAAACAAGTCCACTCCTCCGTAGTCCACTGGTCCAAAAGCAAACTGACTCGCATTTTCCCTGGACTGGATCCAATTTGCAATAGCTTGTCATCAAGGAATAACCGATCTTACCCATATGTTTTGACCTGCCCTGCCCTGTCCCAGTTTTGGAAATATGTGTTTCTGTCACGGGCAGCACGGTGGACAGGGCTTGGTGCATTTGCCTCATGATACAAAGGTCCTAAGATTGATCCCCAGGCTTGGGGTCTTTCTGTGTGGAGTTTGCATGTTCTCCCCGTGACTGCGTGGGTTCCCTCTGGGTACTCCGGCTTCCTCCCACCTCCAAAGACATGCACCTTGGCATAGGTTGATTGGCAACACTAAATTGGCCCCAGTGTGTGAATGTGAATGTTGTCTGTCTATCTGTGTTGGCCCTGCGATGAGGTGTTGACTTGTCCAGGGTGTACATCTGAGATAGGCTGCAGCACTCTCCACGACCCCGAAATGGACAAGCGGTAGAAAATGGATGGACGGATGTTACTTTCACTCTCAGCTGTCACCTCAGTCCATATTAATCCCTCACCCATAGTGGCGTTTTTCAGAGTGGTACCTCCAAACATTTTGATTGCCGATCTATTTTGCCAATCTTGTGGCTTTTCTTAGCTTGCTTGCAAGGCGGGCCGTCCTAATGCGCTGGAAGAATCCCAGCCCTCCCTCTCACTCAACTTAGATAATAGATGCTCTGTCCTTCATGAGGTTGGAAAAGATCAGTGATGGGCGGTCAGGGCCAGTAAGGCCTTCTCTGCTGGCCGAACATATCCAGAAATCATGATCGAAATTAAAGATAAAAGTAATTTTTTAATTTACTTTCCCTAAATATCTAAAAGTATTTGTATTCTCTTCATGTCATATTATACTCCTTCCAGTGCTGTTGTTTTTAGTTTAGAGTTTTTATCCAATCAGAATTCAGCTAGCTTATGTTGCCATGCTGTACGAAATCTGCCCGAGGCCTTCAGAATGGTAAATGGTAAATGGGTTATACTTGTATAGCGTTTTTCTTACTTTTTTTTGAGGAACTCAAAGCTCTTTGACACTATTTCCACATTCACCCATTCACACATGCATTCACACACTGATGGCAGGAGCTGCCATGCAAGGCGCTAACCACGACCCATCAGGAGCAAGGGTGAAGTGTCTTGCTCAAGGACACAACGGACGTGACGAGGATGGTAGAAGGTGGGCATTGAACCAGTAACCCTCAGATTGCTGGCACGGCCACTCTCCCAACTTCGCCACGCCGTCCCTAGAATCAACAATGCGGGCGTCTGTGCACTATAAGTGAACGGGCACATACATACATACATCCGTTTTCTACCGCTTGTCATACAGTTGATAAATAATTGCAATAGCCAATCAGATCACAAGTTATTGTCAATAGCCTATCTAGGTAGAATAATGTTAACGAGACTGTGATTGGATACTCAATTGTCATTCCAAAGTGAGTCACCAATCACAAGTTGCAATTTCAATTTACTGAGGCAGGAAGTGTTGCGCCGTAGCCATACCGAACTAGCAGAGAAATCACTGATACTCACTTTTTCAACCCACTAAGAAGGAGAACAAAACGTTGATTAGGTGGCAGATATATATTTGCAAGGCCATTTTCAAGAAGATATTTAAAGAGAAACTACATCTTTTGAGAGACGATGTCGGCCAACCCCCAAATTGTGAGTTCAAATATTTTATTTCTTAATTTTTTCACGTTTAATATGTTTTTTGTAGGGATGTCCGATAATGGCTTTTTGCCGTTATCCGATATTCCGATATTGTCCAACTCTTTAATTACCGATACCGATATCAACCGATACCGCTATCAACCGATATATGCAGTCGTGGAATTAACACATTATTATGCCTAATTTGGACAACCCGGTATGGTGAAGATAAGGTACTTTTAAAAAAAATTAATAAAATAAAATAAGATAAATAAATTAAAAACATTTTCTTGAATAAAAAATAAAGTAAAACAATATAAAAACAGTTACATAGAAACTAGTAATTAATGAAAATTAGTAAAATTAACTGTTGAAGGTTAGTACTATTAGTGGACCAGCAGCACGCACAATCATGTGTGCTTACGGACTGTATCCCTTGCAGACTGTATTGATCTGTATTGATATATAATGTAGGAACCAGAATATTAATAACAGAAAGAAACAACCCTTTTGTGTGAATGAGTGTGAATGAGTGTAAATGGGGGAGGGAGATTTTTTCGGTTGGTGCACTAATTGTAAGTGTATCTTGTGTTTTTTATGTTGATTTAATAAAAAATAAATAAAAAAAAATAAAAAAAATTAAGAAACGATACCGATACCGATAATTTAAAAAACGATACCGATAATTTCCGATATTACATTTTAACGCATTTTTCGGCCGATAATATCGGCAGGCCAATGTTATCGGACATCTCTAGTTTTTTGTAATTTAAATTTTGACAGTACCACATAAGATATGTTTTAATTGCTGATGCGGGTTTATTTATTTTTAAATCCGCCAGAAGATAACCCGTTTTGTACACAGTTGAGGCGCTTCAATGTAAAGTAGTGCGTAAATGTGTTTCTGTATAGTATTTCCCCAGCAATGGTCATGTGGTGACTTGACATTGGAATAGGTCTTTTGTGTACATAGTAAAAGTTTTAGATCTTCGAGTTCATCTCATGAAAAATGGGAGCAAGAACAAAACTGTTACGTTTATATTTTTGTTCAGTGTACAGTATATACGGTACATACATATAAACCCAAATTTTTTTAACCCAATTTGGCCCCTGAGTAAAAAAGTTTGGGGACCCTGGCTTAAATATCATCAGTCTTTTGTTCCAGCATCCATGGTTTGATTCCCAGTCAGGTCATACAAGATAAACATTCAACTAAATCATAAGCAATCTTGAAAAACCAAAGTAAAGTTGTTTATTTTATTCTATTAACTTTTCATACAAAATATATTTTTTAAACAATTTTCCATTCCTATTACCAAAACATCCATCAAATCCCTTCAAACAACGATCCCTTTTAGCCACGCTTCCTGTCCGCAAGACGGTAATGAAAGTCGATTGACTGTGAACCCAACCAAATGGTATGTCTAAACAACACAGACACGAGTGGACGTTTAGCAGACTGTGCGGTGAAAAGAAATATTCTATCAAAATAATTCCATCTTTGTTGACATGTAACAAGTATGAGGTCATCACTGTGAGTCAGCGGTGTGACTCCCACACTGCCTGAAGCCTCTCAGCCCTTCACCTCCCACACTTCAACACTGTGAGGAAACCCTTCGCCGCCAGCTTCTAGGTATTTGTCCACACTCACGCAAGATGATAACCATCAAGTCCATTTATCAGTTCATATCGAACAACATTTGATGTAATCAACCAATACAACCACACTTTTTTTATATCATTGTATTAAAATATGACCATTAATGGACAAAAATATGCTTTCCCCAGCGAGTGGTGTTAAATTAGAGTTGAAAAAATGCCAACTCTCTTGTGGTTTCAGCACTATTTAGTGAACCACAGAGTCTCCAATAGCAGCAATGCACGTGGTCAAAAGAAGCAAATAACAACCAGGTTCTCTAAAAAAAATATACACAACCTCCTGTCGTAGTTTTTGTTAAGTCCACAAAATGGCAGTTACTGCATCATGAGTATCATGAGTGGTCGGCATCAGCAGCTTTTTTTTTTACGTCTGCATGCACAGTACTTTAAAATATTGGTATAGTTACCGTATTTTTCGGACTACAAGGTGCACTTAAAATCCTTTCATTTTCTCAAAACTCAACAGTGCGCCTGATGTACGGAATCATTTTGGTTGTGCTTACCGACCTCGAAGCTATTTTATTTGGAACATGGTGAAATAATAAGTGTGACTGGTAGATGGCAGTCACACATAAGAGATACACATGGACTGCAATATAATGGCAGTCACACATAAGAGATACATGTGGACTGCAATATGATGGAAGTCTCACATAAGAGATACGTGTAGACTGCAATATGACTCAAGTAAAATTGTATATGTTCCATTGAAAATATAGAACAGGGGTCGGGAACCTTTTTGGCTAAGAGAGCCATGACAGCCAAATATTTTAAAACGTATTTCCGTGAGAGCCATATACTATTTTTTAACACTGAATACAACTAAATGCGTGCATTTTTAAGTGAGACCAACATTTTTAGAGTATAATAAGTCTCTTATTCTTTTTAATAACATTGTTATTCTGAAGCTAACCATCAATAAATAAATTAATGCGACTTCTAGAACAGGTGCGGTTGAAAACAGATGGATGGATTAAAATGCATGAGAATGTTTTATATTTCCAATGTTATTGTGATTACCAGCGGAATTATTAATTACTTATTGTGTTAAGCAATGTCAGGTAAGATTAATCTGAGAGCCAGATGCAGTCATCAAAAGAGCCACATCTGGCTCGAGAGCAGTGACGTGCGGTCACTGGAGGTGGTCATGGAAAGAAAAAAAATGTAAAAAGAAAAAAAAATTATTAAATTGTTATATGTATTCAGTGATTATACTATAAAGTTATTTTCCATTTAACTTCACCAGTTTTAGATTATTTTTATTCAAAATCGCTGAATTTTCACATTTGCCGTTCAAATACTGAGAAGAGACGGTGCGGTGATCAGCAGCCAGTTGAGGCACGTCACTCAGTTGTGCCTCACCATGGATTGCGCAATGACTCGGCTAACTGCTGGCCTGCTGTGCAGTGAGACCGTGTTGCTATGTGAATTATATTATACATTTCCATAGTTTAGTTAGCTGAGGTATATAATGTACAGTGTATTTTGTCAACAACTGTATGTGTGTAAAGTATTTCTTGTGCTGAGCAATCATAAAACTGCTGCGAAGACGCACTGGCTGAGGCTCGCAGTAATCCCGCCTCCTGGTGGATAATGCACCCCCGCCGCAGAATGCACCCCCCGACGGGAGCGCCACACCAACCAAGGCCCACACCCGAACCCTCCAAGACCGAATCCACCCAAAAAAAGTCACTTAACAAGAAGCCAAAAAGTTCAAAAACAACAATGCTCGCGCCGGAGGAGCCGTGAACGACTGCAGGGACACAACATTAGGTACACCTGCAGACTGCAGCACGGATTTCATATTTTATTCATTCACAACTCCTCCAACACGAACACCACTGTTCCCGCACTTATAAGTAAAGGTAAGACCATAATAACCTTTTTTTTAATTATATGTGCTTTTTTGTGTGCTATAGTTTGTATGTGTAAAGTTAAAGTTAAGTCAAAGTACCAATGATTGTCACACACACACTAGGTGTGGTGAAATTTGTCCTCTGCATTTGATCCATCCCCTTGTTCAACCCCTGGGAGGTGAGGGGAGCAGTGGGCAGCAGCGGCGCCGCGCCCGGGAATAATTTTTGGTCATTTAACCCCCAATTCCAACCCTTGATGCTGAGTGCCAAGCAGGGAAGAATGCTGGGATGAGCTTTTAAACATAACCCGTTAACTGCTGCCAATCAAATGGTGAATAAGATACTCTTTAGGGTTCATATGTTTGTAAATCTGACTGTGATGAAGTCAGTGCCTCACCAGCCATGAACCTCACCGCACGTCACTGCTCGAGAGCCATAGGTTCCCTACCCCTGATATAGAACATTGCACACGGCGCTCAAAAATCTATCAAAATGTTTTAGTATGACTTTGGTAAGCTATGAAGCCACGCTTCTTGATGGATTGCACTGTGCTTCAACATACGAGTATTTTTATGGTGTGTGTATAAGGTAAGATATTTTATCTGGCGTTTTGTTTCGCAATATAATGCAAAAGCAACTTCTCTTACCTTCTGGTACCTGCTGATCTGTATTTGGGATCTGCATAAATCCTTAAAAGTGCACAAGTCCGCCTTTGTAGTCCGTAAGCTTCTTCTTTTTCTCTATCTCTTTGTTATGGGACATTCATCCTCCGCTGTTGCCAATTCTAATATAAAAGTAGTGTAAAGTTCTTACTTAAATCTGTCAGTAAACTTGCCATGAAAGCGCTAAAACATACCGGTGTAGTGAGTTTAAATTATTCACCCAAGGAACTTTAGTTATTAGAGAGTTCCGGTCGGACGGTTTTTCACGGGATACATTTCCGGCGTTGTTATTGCACTAATGAGCCACGGATGAGGAGATGCTGCTCCGTTACTGATTGAAGTCAAGTCTGAATGTCATTAAAACAGTTAGCTCCATCTTTTGACACTTCTTCCACTCCCGTCCTTGCACGCTACACCGCTACAACAATAATGACGGGGAAAAGACGCTGTCGAACGGGAGCCACGTAAATAAGACCGCCCACAAAACGGCGCATCCTGAAGCGACTGTCAGAAAGCGGCTTGAAGATGATCTGTAAAACATCATCTATGCAACATTTTGACCAAAGAACCACCATTACATGTTATGTAGACCACAAGGAAGTGTTTTCCATTTAGAATTTTTTTTTTATAATATGACCCTTTTAATGCGCTCTGTAATCCGATGCACCTTTTGTATGAAAAAAGACCCGACTAGACCCGCTCATCAGGAGTGCGCCTTATAATCCGGTGTGCCCTATGGTTTGGAAAATACGGTACTCAGCTGTTGGTATTACTCATGCGTGTTACACTTAGGCCCTGAACTACAAAGGCTGATTCCAATTAGAGCCAAATAGTGTACGCAAACTATAAGATTGTGTGTGTGTGTGATTGTGTTGCGGATGATCTACTAAGTCTGTGTGCACAATTGATAAAACTGGTGCAAAGCACCCTATTTAGATGAGGTCTTTGCATATACCACCAGCTGTCACCATTTCCCTTCACATTCATGTTGTCATGCTCCAAACTGTTACGCTCGTAAGACAAAATTATAAATATTATCATAAAGTCCTCTAATTATCTCCCGAAACTTAATACCAAATCCAGTGTGTTCCAGCGCTAAAAAAGGAAGTCATGTTCCAGTTGTCACAATCCGATTAGATGTGGAACAGAGGAACCCAAGGATGCAGATGGATTTGTGAGTAAATAGTTCTTTACTTAACAAAAGGAGCGATCATAACAATGATCCAAAAATAGAATATAACAAAAAGCGACGGTGCGAAAAAAGAGAACACAAAAAGAGCACCGTGACAAAAAGAACAAAAGCTAATATACAAACTAACTAAACTTTGGGTCGAAGTTGCAAGACGTGCAAACTATCAACGTACATACCAAGCTGGATGGCACTGGAAATAGCCAAGATGGAACGTAGCAAAAATACAAGGAGCATAGGAGTCTTCATACGATCAGAGTCAAGAAGTGGAATAGCCGAGTACCATCCAGCTGGCCAGGTGCTGCTTAAGTAGTGCTGGTGAGATTAAACACAGCTGTGCACGTCTTGCAGCTCCGCCCAGAGGAAGACACAGGAACTCTGAGGAAGACAAAAAGTAAGAGCCAGGTCTGCTGCACCAAGGGAAAACTGAGCATACAAACCACAAGGTGACAGCAGGCGGTGACAGTATCCCCCCCCTAATCAACGGACGCCACCTGGCGGACCTCCTGGTTTACCGGGAAATCTATGATAAAAATCAGAAATTAGGGATTTATCAATTATAAGGGAACGTGAAATCCAGGAACGATCCTCTGGGGGGTAACCCTCCCAGTCGATCAGAAACTGCACACCCCTGCCTCGTCTCCTAGCGTCCAGAATGGTGTTGACAGTGAAGGCTGGATGACCCTCCACCTGCTGAGGAGCAGGGGGAGACACGGATGGAGGACAAAGGTCGCTCGACTCGACGGGCTTTAGGCGGGAAACATGGTAAACAGGATATGATTTGAAGGACTTGGGTACCTTGAGTCGAGCTGTGACGGGAGTTATCATCCGCTCCACCTCATATGGTCCGATGAATTTAGGTGCCAGTTTCTTCGACTCTCCTGGTAATGTAATGTCTTTTGATGATAGCCAAACCCTGTGGCCAGGTTTGTAGTCGGGAGATGGTCTGCGATGGCGATTAGCCATGGTCTGGTTCCGTTTGGCTGTCCGCGACAAGGCAGCGCGTGTATCACGCCACACATGGTGCACACGGCGCAGGAAGGCAGTCACGGAGGGAACAGTGGACTCGATCTCTTGAGAGGAGAAGATAGGAGGTTGGAAGCCATGCACCACATGGAAAGGGGACAAGCCGGTAGATGAACAGATTAGGGTGTTACGGGCATACTCCACCCATGGGAGATAGGTAGACCACAATGATGGATGCTGGTGACACACGCATCTCAGGGCCGCCCCTAGGTCCTGATTGGCTCTTTCCGATTGTCCATTCGATTGTGGGTGGTACCCTGATGACAAACTGACAGTGGCTCCTAACAAGTTGCAGAAAGCTTTCCATGTAGCGGATGAAAATTGAGGACCTCTGTCCGACACCACATCGATGGGGATCCCATGAAGTCGAACCACATGGTTTACTAGAAGCTTGGCGGTCTCCAGGGAGGAGGGAAGTCTACGGAGAGGGATAAAATGTGTGAATTTAGAAAATCTGTCAACTATGGTGAGGATGACAGAAAACCCCCTGGAAATGGGTAGACCTGTGACAAAGTCCAGAGCAATGTGCGACCATGGGCGAGAGGGGATGGGAAGGGGCTGCAGCAACCCCGCGGGAGCTTGATGGGAAGCTTTGCTTCTGGCGCAGACGGGGCATGCAGCCACAAACTTCTTAGTATCAGTGTGAACGGTAGGCCACCAGAACCGCTGAGTAAGCAGGAACTCAGTGCGTCTGGCACCTGGGTGGCAAGCAATCTTGGAAGTGTGAGCCCACGACAAGACCTCTGGACGGAGGGTTCTCGGTACAAAAAGGCGACCAGGAGGACATCCAGCAGGGGATGGGGAGTCCTTGATAGCCTCCGACACCCGTCTCTCCACCTCCCACTGTACTGCGCCCAGAATCCGGGACTGAGGAAGGATAGTCTCTGGGGGAGTGTCTTCTGTAGGAGGAGAGAACATTCTCGACAAGGCATCAGGTTTACCATTGAGTGAGCCCGGGCGAAAAGTCATACAAAAGTCAAACCTTGTAAGGAACAGGGACCACCGAGCCTGGCGGGGATTGAGGCGTTGGGCAGAGCGGAGGTAGGCTAGGTTACGATGATCGGTATAAATGATAAAGGGGTGTTTGGCACCCTCAAGCCAGTGCCTCCATTCTTGAAGGGCGAGGACCACTGCAAGAAGCTCTCGGTTCCCGATGTCATAGTTCCTCTCTGCAGGCGAAAGGCGTTTGGAGAAGAAGGCGCAGGGGTGCAGCTTCTGATCAAAACTGGAGTGCTGGGACAAAACAGCCCCTACCCCAGTGTCAGATGCGTCCACCTCAACAAAAAATGGGAGATCAGGATTAGCGTGAACTAACACAGGAGCTGAGGTAAAGAGGCATTTAAGGCGTCGAAAAGCCTGGTCAGCCTCCGAAGACCACACGAAAAGAACCTTGGAGGACGTTAATTTATTTAAAGGTTGGGCTACTTTGCTGAAATCTCTAATAAAACGTCGGTAAAAATTAGCAAACCCCAGAAACCTTTGCAGCAGCTTCCTGGAGGACGGCGTAGGCCAGTCTACAACCGCTTGGATCTTAGCTGGGTCTGGCTTAACCTGCCCCCTCTCCACAATCAACCCCAAAAACGACACTGTGGGAGAATGAAAGGTGCACTTTTGGGATTTGACAAATAATCGGTTCTCCAAAAGTCTCTGCAAAACCAAACGGACATGCTGATGATGTAAATCAATGGAGCGTGAAAAAATAAGTATATCATCCAAGTAGACTACCACGAAACGGCCTATTATATCACGGAGCACATCATTGATTAAACACTGGAACACCCCGGGAGCATTAGTGAGGCCGAACGGCATGACGCAATACTCAAAGTGGCCAAGAGGGGTGTTAAAAGCAGTCTTCCATTCATCACCTTCACGAATTCGCACGAGGTGATACGCATTGCGTAGATCCAATTTAGTAAATACTACTGCCCCATGCAAAGGAGCAAACGAAGAATCCAGTAGTGGAAGAGGGTATTTATTTTTAATTGTAATTTTGTTCAGAGCTCGGTAGTCAATACAGGGTCGTAACCCACCATCCTTCTTTTTGACAAAGAAAAACCCCGCCGCCACAGGAGCGGAAGAGGGACGAATGTGTCCGGCGGTGAGAGAAGAGGAAATGTATTCCTCCATAGCCTGCTGTTCGGGACGCGAAATATTATACAGCCGCGAAGAAGGTAGTGGCGACCCTGGAAGAAGGTCAATGGCACAGTCATACGGGCGGTGGGGGGGTAGCGTCGTAGCCCGATCTTTACAAAAAACCTCACTAAAGGAATGATATTCCTCAGGAATCAGCGCGAGATCAGGGGGCTGAAGAGTAGGAAGAGTGACAAGGTTAGCCGGAGACGAAGCGGAGCGCAAACAGTGGCTATGACAAAAAATACTCCAATTGGTAATTTTACAAGTGGTCCAATCAATGCTTGGACTGTGACGTCGCAACCATGGAAGTCCAAGAACTAAGGGCGCCGAACGAGAAGGCATTATAAACAATTTAACCTACTCACGGTGATTACCAGAAATAAGGAGGGATGTGGCATGTGTCTGATGAGTAATATTAGCCAGGTGACGCCCGTCAAGTGAGCTAACATTCTTAATACGATCAATCCCCACAGTAGGAATCCTTAGAGATTCCACAAGACCACTGTCAATAATGTTTTCATCAGCCCCTGAGTCAATAAGTGCCTTAATAGGACAAGAACCCCCCACCCATGACAGAGTACCTTCGACTTGAAGTCTTCCCACGAGTGAGGAAGCAGACGTCACCACAGGAGCAGGCAGCGAAGTTGGTAATCTTCCCTGCGGAAGGTCTCGGGTGGACGCGGAACGGCCCCTAGTAGGCCGCGCAGGACAGCGAACAACGACATGGTCCGCAGCTCCGCAGTACAGGCACAGCCGCAATCTCAGCCGACGACTCCTCTCTGCAGACGACAGGCGACTGCCACCCAGCTGCATAGGTATGGCCCCCTCTAGCCCCTCCTCCGGAGCACTGCAGTCAGAAGGCGGAAGTGACGAAACCTGAGGCTTGGATGTTGATCGTGTAGACCAGGTAGATGACTGCCATCTGGTGGACGGAGGATCCACACCCTTCTGGGCGTGTCGCTCTCGTAGGCGGTTGTCCAATCGGATGGCGAGTGAGATGAGCTCCTCCAGGGTCTGGGTCTCGTCGCGGGCAGCCAGCTCGTCTTGGATCTGGGAGCTAAGGCTAGCCAGGAATATTCCCCGCAAAGCTCTCTCCCCCCAGCCACTCTCCGCCCCCAGGATTCGGAAGGAGATTGAGTGGTCCGCGACAGAGGAGGACCCCTGGCGTGTAGCGAGGAGGCGGCTGCCTGCCTCCCGTTCCCTCACGGGGTGATCAAAGACGCTGCGCAATTCAGCGGAAAATAGGGGTAAGCTGGAACGAAGTCCGGGTTTACTCTCACACACCTCCATAGCCCAGCTAGCTGCTCTTCCAGCCAGTAAACTTAGTACATATGCCACACGGGCGGAGTTTGTTGTGTATGTGTGAGGCTGCTGTGCAAAAACTAAAGAGCATTGATATAAAAAAAATCTGCATTGTCCAAAGTCCCCCTCATACCTGGGCGGATGTGGTATGCTGGGCTCCCGGATAGGAAAACCCGATGTTGAGGGCATGGGGTAAGAAGAAGCTGCAGGTTGAGCAGCCTCAGAGTCTGGGAGCGGGTGAGGGACAAACAGGCGTGTATGCATCTCCTGCACAAGTGTGGTCAGGTTTAACAAAGCTTGTTCGTGATCACTTATTCGCTGGCCATGAGCCCTGAGGGCCAGCTGAATCTGATTCTCATCTGCGGGTTCCATAATAGACTCGGCTATTCTGTCACAATCCGATTAGATGTGGAACAGAGGAACCCAAGGATGCAGATGGATTTGTGAGTAAATAGTTCTTTACTTAACAAAAGGAGCGATCATAACAATGATCCAAAAATAGAATACAACAAAAAGCGACGGTGCGAAAAAAGAGAACACAAAAAGAGCACCATGACAAAAAGAACAAAAGCTAATATACAAACTAACTAAACTTTGGGTCGAAGTTGCAAGACGTGCAAACTATCAACGTACATACCAAGCTGGATGGCACTGGAAATAGCCAAGATGGAACGTAGCAAAAATACAAGGAGCATAGGAGTCTTCATACGATCAGAGTCAAGAAGTGGAATAGCCGAGTACCATCAAGCTGGCCAGGTGCTGCTTAAGTAGTGCTGGTGAGATTAGACACAGCTGTGCACGTCTTGCAGCTCCGCCCACAGGAAGACACAGGAACTCTGAGGAAGACAAAAAGTAAGAGCCAGGTCTGCTGCACCAAGGGAAAACTGAGCATACAAACCACAAGGTGGCAGCAGGCGGTGACACCAGTGAGTCAAGCGATTTATAAAAGTCCAAGAAGAGCAGAAGACCATCCTATGTGATTAAATCCCTATATTCAATTATGTCCATGACAGTCTTATGTTGTTATGAATGGAGCGTCCTTGTAGGAATCCTGATTATGTTTGAAAAGCTGAGATAATTACTACAGTACCGTGTGCCTGTTACGCTGGCTAACGTGCAAAGAAAATACTTTAGCCAAGTTCCAAGACTTCTGCAGAAATAAATACACACATATCAACAGAAACTGAAACTGAAAAGCAGACCAAAATTGATGTGCTTTCATATTCTAACACCAGAGCTGGAAGTGGTGATTTTAGAGACAGGACAGCAAGTAAGAAAATCTGTGCTATGATGCACGATCGAATCCCTTTTTGCCTCCACCTTCGTGATATATGTGCATGTAGATGTCTGTATATGCAGACGTCAGACCTCGTTGTGCCATGTCTAAAATATGTTCTGTGTAGGGCTCCAAAGACATTTAGCCAGACACACAGGTACCGTGGTATCCCCGCTTTTACTTTGAAAATAAAACTTCCGTTGTCAGACTACAAAAAAAACATCCGTTTTGGTCCGTGTACCGTGTACCGTGTATTTGTTAAACGCAAATCAAAAAACAAAGTTAGGGCCGTTTTTTGATTATTTTTTTTTATATATGACAGATTTTTAAACAAACAAAAAAAGGGTTGATTTTCATTCAAATATTGCCATAAAATTTGATTTTGTGCTGTTTTCCTTTTATGGATTTTTATTTTTCCAGATAAACACAAAAATCAAATATATGTTCATCCAAAATGCAAAAATGCGTGGTAATCTGTGTGATGACAAATTGAACCGGAAGCAGTATTTTACCTTTTCCTGTGCGTTCAGCATGTTTTTAGCATTACGGTAAAATCTTTGTTCAGCAGGAGTCCTATTGTCGTTTTAAAAAAGTGTCATTAAAATAATTGTCCACTTTTGTTTCAGAAATGAAATTAGAAAAAATGGCCCGGAATGAACGGAAGGTACACGGGTCTGTGTACTTTCCATTCATTCTATTTCCAATTCATAAATGCAAATCAAAAAACAAAATTTTGTGCCATTTTTTCTATTTTCATTTCTGAAAACAAAGTTGGACAACTATTTAATGACACTTTTTTAAAACGACAATAGGACTCCTGCTGAACAAAGATGTTACCGTTATGCTAAAAACATGCTAAAAACAAAGAAAAAGCATTTTTCCGGGTCAATTTGTCATCACACAGATAACCGCGCAGTTTTGCATTTTGGATGAACATGTATTGAATTTTTGTGTTTATCTGGAAAAATTATGTTTCCGGTCCGGTCATTCTATTTGAAATGCAAATCAAAAAACACATTTCGGACCATTTTTTCTATTTTCATTTCTGAAACAAAAGTTGGACAACTATTTTATGACTTTTTTTTTTTTAATGACAATAGGACTCCTGCTGAACAAAGATGTTACCGTTATGCTAAAAACATGCTAAAAGCAATGGAAAACTAAAATACTGCTTCCGGTTCAATTTGTCATCACACAGATAACCATGCATTTTTGCATTTTTGGATGAACTTTTTTTTTAGATTTATGTGTTTAAATTAAAATCCCTAAAAGGACAACCGCACAAAATCCAATTTTATGGCAACATTTTAATGAAAATCAACCCCTTTTTGTTTGTTTTAAATTCTGCCATATCCAATAAAAATCGAAAAACCGCCTTAATTTTATTTTTTGATTTGTGTTTCAGAATTTCGAGATAGAATGAACGGAAGGTACACGGACCTGACCAGCGTCCTAGTTTCTTTTGTGGTTCACTTTCTATTTTCCATGTTGCTCTAGTTTTAGCCAAAATCGCCTTTTGTTATCAACCTTATTGTGTTCCCTCGCAATAAAGAGGAAGATCAATTGCTTTCTGGTTTTCGCCTCTGCGTTTTTGGGATCCACACCACACAGCCCTAACAGGTAGATCAAGTTTACACGTGTTTTAATGCAAATCTTTAGTAGATCAGGCCCTTACTGCATGCTTGCCAACCTTGAGACCTCCGAATTCGGGAGATGGGGGTGGGGGGTGGGGTTGAGGTGGGCGGGGTTGGGGGGGCGAGTTTTGGTGGTAGCGGGGGTGTATATTGTAGCGTCCCGGAAGAGTTAGTGCTGCAAGGGGTTCTGGGTATTTGTTCTCAGTGTGACCTGTATGGCTGTTGATCAAGTATGCCTTGCATTCACTTGTGTGTGTGTGTTGAAGCCGCATATATTATGTGACTGAGCCGTTTGTATGGAGGGAAAGCGGACGTGACGACAGGTTGTAGAGCACGCTAAAGTCAGTGCCTTTAAGGCATGCCCCCAATATTGTTGTCCGGGTGGAAATTGGGAGAAATTCGGGAGGGGCACTGAAATTTGGGAGTCTCCCGGGAAAATCGGGAATGTTGGCAAGTATGCCTTACTGTGCTGTTGTTTACAATGACTTCACTGACACTGCTTAGCACAGCTACAGCCATTGGCTCTGCTGTGTTGTATAATGTACTTGATCATTGATAATACCCATGTGGTCAAAGAAATACGTATTTTTTAATTTGTAGTTTCTCATGTATTCCAAATCATCAAGGTAAATTATGGGTTTTCAAATTACAAAAATAACTTCCAATTAATGCCTTATCCTCTATTGTTCAGCTAAATAGATGTCATGATCTCACATGGCGGTTATGATTAGTTTTTTTTTTTTGTATTTTGTATATATTCACTTCGTTTTACTTTTGTACCTCTAGTCTGAGCGCTGGCTGTCTTACCTGTCCCTGGTTGCCAATCAGGATGCTTCTTATCATTTTTGCTTTCACCCGCAACGTGTTGCTTTGTGTTTTGCGCTTCCTACGCCTGTTTGAGCTTTGTGCACTTCCCTGTTACGTGTCTTTGTTTTTGTCATGAAATACATTTTTTACCTGCACTTCACCTGCCGTCTCTGCGTCCTGGCACATCAGATTGTTACAATAAATATTGAATATAAAGCTATCTATTCAGCTATCCAAAAGTGGGAAAGGAACAAACTGTATATATTAGACTTAGACTTAGATTTAGACTTCCTTTTTATTGTCATTCAAATTTGAACTTTACAGTACAGATAAGATCAAAATTTCATTTCATTAGCTCATGGTAGTGCAGGGTAAAAAAGCAATAAGGTGCATATATAAATAAATAAATAGGTTACTGTACAGATAAATATATTGCACTTTTTCACATGCGTCCACGTTTATGGATGTATGTTATATTGTCTTTTTTATTCCAGTGAGTTAATCCATTTTGGGGGGAGTTGAGGGGATTTTTATGATGCGCATATGCACATAATAAAATGTTTTAAAGTGTAGTCAGTCAACATTTCTCACAGTTCATGTTGTTTCTTAACTATATTTCAAACTAAGACAAGAAATGTTCCTTTCTGCTCTACTAAACTTCGCTCTTTAAAGCTTATTTTTTCTGAATTTCAGCCCACAACTTTGCTGTTTTTGATGCTGTCTTTGGCATCCTCACTAGCAGTCAGCAGTGGATGTTTCCAGGCCCAAAAAAACAAAGTCAAGCAGTGAAAAAAAACAGCTAGCAGTTGATTGTTTTGCATCTTCAGATTTTACAACCGGTTTCTTCTCACATTTGTAACTTGAAAAGGGAACAAAACAAAAAAAACACATGGCTGACCTCCATGATGTAATTGAACACACGTGTCTCAGTGAGTCGGCCTACTGACATGCTGACATGAAACACTCTCACTTGAGTTTCCTGCTCTGACAAGTTCAAACGCTGTGCAAAGTATCTACAAGATCATCAGCTCTACTCTGTCAAATATTTGTCTGTTTAGCCCTTGTTTCCTGTCCAACTCGGACTTTTCATCCATTTCCTGATGGACTCTTTCAACCCTGCTATTTTCCAGAGAAAAGCTTCCCTGCTCCAAATTTTACTTATTTATTTGTCAGCGTTCTCAGGCTTCTTGGTTATGGGAAAAAAGGCAATGTTGAAAGAAGTGAAATAAATATTTGATGTTGTGGAAATGAGAGAAATAAAAGCATTCCGATATTTGGCATTTCTCAGGAGGTGAATTAAAAAAGTAGAAAAGTACTGTAGGGGAAGTCTACTACAAAACCGAAAACCAGTGAAGTTGCACATTGTGTAAATCGTAAATAAAAACAGAATACAATGATTTGCAAATCCTTTTCAATTTATATTCAATTGAATAGACTGCACAGACAAGATATTTAACGTTCGAACTGGAAAACCGTTATTTTTTGCAAATATTAGCTCAGTTGGAATTTGATGCCTGCAATATGTTTCAAAAAAGCTGGCATAAGCGGCAAAAAAGACTGAGAAAGTTGAGGAATGCTCATCAAACACTTATTTGGAACATCCCACAGGTGAACAGGCTAATTGGGGACAGGTGGGTGCCATGATTGGGTATAAAAGCAGCTTTCATGAAATGCTCAGTCATTCACAAACAAGGATGGGGCGAGGATATCACCACATGGAACACTTCAGAAACCCACTGTCAGTAACTACAGTTCGTCGCTACATCAGTAAGTGCAAGTTAAAATGTACTATACAAAGCAAAAGCCATTTATCAACAACACCCAGAAACGCCGCCGGCTTTGCTGGGCCCGAGCTCATCTTAAATGGACTGATGCAAAGTGGAAAAGTGTTCTGTGGTCTGACGAGTCCACATTTCAAATTGTTTTTTGGAACTGCGGACGTCGTGTCCTCCAGAACAAAGAGGAAAAGAACCATCCGGATTGTTATAGGCGCAAAGTTCAAAAGCCAGCATCTGTGATGGTATGGGGGTGAATTAGTGCCCAAGACATGGGTAACTTACACATCTGTGAAGGCACCATTAATGCTGAAAGGTACATACAGGTTTTGGAGCAACATATGTTGCCGTCCAAGCAACGGTATCATGGACGCCCCTGCTTATTTCAGCAAGACAATGCCAAGTCACGTGTTACAATAGCGTGGCTTCATAGTAAAAGAGTGCGGGTACTAGACTGGCCTGCCTGTAGTCCAGACCTGTCTCCCATTGAAAATGTGTGGCGCAATATGAAGTTTAAAATACCACAACGGAGACCCCGGAATGTTGAACAACTTAAGCTGTTCACCATGCATGAATGGGAAAGAATTTCACCTGAAAAGCTTCAAAAATTGGTCTTCTCAGTTCCCAAACAATTAATGAGTGTTGTTAAAAGGAAAGGCCATGTAACACGGTGGTAAAAATGCCCCTGTAGCTACTTGTTTGCAATGTGTTGCTGCCATTAAATTCTAAGTTAATGATTATTTGCAAAAAAAATTACGTTTCTCAGTTCCAACATTAAATATCTTGTCTTTGCAGTCTATTCAATTGAATATAAGTTGAAAAGTATTTGCAAATCATTGTATTCTGTTTTTATTTACAAATTACACAACGTGCCAACTTCACTGGTTTTGGGTTTTGTATGTTCTTCACCTGTGGGTGGTCCGTTTTGGATTTTGCGTTCATGCTGCCTGCCTTTTTCTGCTTTCATGCTCCTGTCAGATGAGTTTGCACGATACTCTCAGCCCGGACTCGTCTGAGGAAATGAAATGTCAACACTCACCCTTTACACAGACCAGAAAGTCAACTTTGTTTCCTTAAGTCAAAGGCCTTAAAGTTGTATAAGTTGTTTATATGTAAGGTTTGGAATTTGGGGGGGGGAAATACTCTAAAGTTCCCCCTTAAGTTGCACAAAACTTAATGCTAGACTGTTGTTAAGTGTGCGTCAAAAGTCCATCGGTCTCTTTATCGAGCAAAACTGTTTATTGTCGGCTGTATTCACACCAAAAACATTGGCTAAACACTATTATCCAGCAAAACTGGTCATTTTCTGTCGTACGAACCGTGACAAAATCAACAGCTCTCTCTCTCACTTGCGCCAACAGATGCACTCATTAGACCAGGGGTGTCAAACTCATTATAGGAGAAAAATCTCCTCCCAAGTGGGCCGGACTGGTAAAATCACGGCACGATAACTTAAAAATAAAGACAACTTCAGATTGTTTTCTTTGCTTAAAAATAGAACAAGCACATTCTGAAAATGTCATAATGTTGTTGTTTTTTTTACACTTATTTGTTGCAGTTAATCGTATTCCATTTTTATTTGTCGTGATTTATATTTTCTGAATAAATTATGTGATAATGTTCATCAGTCAACTCATTGGTGTTCATTTTCAATCAAGATAAAAAAAAGTATATCAAAATCAAATTACAGTGTGTTTTTATGTAGTTTGATAATTTTCCTCGACTGATGTACTAATCATCATGTGGTTTATTTTGTACATATGTAGCATCATCTACAAAGATACAAAGAATTGCTATTGTGACATCCAGTGGACACATTTAGAACAGCTGTTTCTTTCATTAAAAAATTTCAGATAAATTTTTATACATAGCAAACTCTTCCTGCGGGCCGTATAAAACCTGTTTGCAGGCCTGATCCGGCCCTCAAGCCGTACGTTTGACACCCCTGCATTAGACTCAGCCCCTGATGTGTTTACGGCCACACAAAAAGTTGTACAACTCCAACACCACACATAAACTGTAAACTGTAACTGCCAGGTCTGTCATGGTCCGTTGTCCGGATCATGTTTTGTTTAGTTAGAGACTACCTTAGTTCTGTTTCTGCACCCCTGGGTTTGTTTGTGTTTTGGTTTCCATGGGTGCTGATGAGTTTCACCTGCCTCTGATTAGTGTCCGGGAGGCTCACCTGCTTCCGGGCACTAATCAGAAAGCTACTTATTCCTGTTTTTTGCCACAATCAGTCTGGCTGTCTTCGTCCAAATTCTCCATGACTGTATGCTGCTGGCTGTCTTCTGTTACGTCGGGGTCGCATTTTACTGCACGGGTCGTTCTCCCAAGATGCAGACAGAAACTCTGGAGGCAAGGTGCAGGTAAGGAGATGATTTATTTTCATAAATCAGGCAGGAATACTAAAATATAGAAAAGCATTCCGATAGCATGAGAGCTATGGCCCAGCTTAGCACATGAACTAGAATCAAGAATCATAGAAATACTCAATGTAACATGTTGCAGGAGCAAACAAAGACAGCCAGACTGATGGTGGCAAAAAACAGGAATGATTAGCTCTCTGATTAGTGCCCGGAAGCAGGTGAGCGTCCCGAACACTAATCAGAGGCAGGTGAAACTCATCAGCACCCATGGTAACCAAAACACAAACAAACCCAGGGGTGCTGAAACAGAACTAAACAAAACATGAACCGGGCAACGGACCATGACAAGGTCGTTACACTATGATGCAACTCACACACAGCCAATCAATGTCATTAACAGTGTGTTATGTGTGTGTGTCGCTGTTTTGCGACACACACAATATGGGTCATATTATCGGGGGGTTCTACATTCAAACACTTCCTTGGGGTCTACATAACTAGGTGGTTCTTTTGGTCAAAATTTTGCATAGATTATGTTTCACTGATTGTTTTCTAGCCGCTTTTTGACCGTCTTTTCAGGATGCCCCGTTTTGTGGGCGGGGGTCCTCACATCAGCGGTCCCTTTTTTCTTGCCCTTTATCAGGGATCTGAGCCAAGGATGTCGTTGTGGCTTGTGCAGCCCTTTGAGACATTTGTGATTAAGGACTATATAAGTAAACTTTGATTGATTGATTGAACTCTTATTATCGTGAAATAAATAGTACCAGAAACCCAATACCCTGGTAGAAGTGTGGAGTTTTGTGCACATACACTGCCTGCCTAATATTGTGGTAGGTTAATTAACTTTGTTGGGTTACTCCATTTTGATTATTCCATTTGACTAATATGTGCACCCCTTTCAAAGTGTGTTAAAGCACTGGTTGTAGCCCTGAAGTGTACTGTGTGATTGCTTACCAGCAGTAGCGGTTTCAGGTATGGGGAAAATGTCATTAGAATTGTATACATGGTTGCTGCATTCAAGTCCATCTGGCTCATTCAAACTTTTACTAGCCCTATAGCTTCCAGTTATGCGGTCAGTCTCTCCAGTCTCCAGTATTAACTGGCAGGCCTGGTTTTAAAAGGTATTGAACTTTATTTTGACAATGTGTATTTTTAGATGTTTTAGTGTACATTATTGATGTATTTGTTGAATTGTATTGCTTTTTACTAATGTCATGAGACCTGCCCACGGGGCGCAGTGCAAGATATAGCGCATTATTTATCACTGTTTTTCCCACCGTAAACTTGTGCCAATGTAAAGATACGTTTTATTTATTTATTCGGGCCAGGTACAATGGTGTGAGGGTTATAGGCCTACAGGCTTAGCCTAAGTCAGATTGATTGCATATTTGATTTATGGTTGTTTTTTTAATTCATTATACCCTTAACTATCGTTTGATTATTTGGTTTTACACTATTAGTTTGTCTGCTGTGGATTGCATGCCCCCTATGGGCCTTAAACCTTCTGACTAGACCTTAACATCAGTTACCCTTTCCGGCCTAGCCCCCTTGGTAGCCTTATCTCGGGGGT
Organism: Nerophis lumbriciformis; assembly: GCF_033978685.3. Lineage (NCBI taxonomy): Eukaryota > Metazoa > Chordata > Actinopteri > Syngnathiformes > Syngnathidae > Nerophis > Nerophis lumbriciformis. The sequence goes on along the minus strand of NC_084557.2, from coordinate 36,250,027 downwards.
CGAGACCGCTCAAATGCGGTTCTTGAGCGGCGTCCTGGTGGCTCCATGGAGCTTTTTCAAAAATGTATAGAAATGGAAAAAAAAGTGAGTGAAAAATATATTTTTTGTTGTAATATGGTTTCTGTAGGAGGACAAACATGACACAAACCTTCCTAATTGTTTGTACGTCCTTCGCTATGTGGTAGGTTCCGGTGGACGTTATCTCCTTATGTCGTGGACTATTTTTTTTCATACGGTGTTGATCTGGAAATGGTTGCCTCAGCATTTTATTGGTGTGGCACCGAACGGACAAGTTGACATGCGAAGTAAGCACTCTTCATTCTCTAGCGGGTGACTTTTCAAATGATGCTACATAATAGCAGTAATGCTACTTTTTGTAGAAACGCTTTCGCCCCACACTTGACAAATTACGGTTGTCTGTTCGACATATTCCCACTTGAAGCCAGACGATGGACACTGTGCTGTTTTTCTGAGGAATTAATTCTTCCTTCATTTGTTACCAGATTCGCACCTTCTTTCTTTCGTATTACCACTCACTAACTTTAGCCATGCTGCTACCTCTCTGCTCAACGAGGGCGTATACGCATGTAAGAAGGTGCGCTTGTTTATGTCTCTGTGAGAAGGAGAGACAAAAAAGAGTGAGAAGAGCATGTAGTGTAATGTCTGCAGCTAAAAGCAACTGCGTGAGAACGTATACTCGAATATCACGATAGTCATTTTCTATATCGCACAGAGACAAACCCGCGATATATCGAGTATATCGATATATCGCCCAGCCCTAGTATACAGTATATGATCAATACTAGAGTGATGAGGTCGGTGTTTTTATTTTCTACAATAATTTTTTTTGTTAATGTTTAGAAACTCAGGGAATAATTCTTTGGACACAGGAGGACTTTAAAGACAATAATTGTAATGTGTAGTAGACAGTAATTTTGCTTGTGTTTAGTTATGTGCTGTTGACTTTGTTTTGTTCAAAAAAATATATATGATAAAAAAAAAGAATAGGGAGTTTAGATAATATGTTGGTATTTTCAATCTTTCAATAACACTCACCATATATACATAAAAATCTACAGTTAATACATGTGATCGGTATTGGTATCGGCCGATCTCACTCATGATTTATCGACATCGGAATGGGCATCATAAAACCCTGATCAGAACATCCCAAAAATATATACTTTCTCACTATGTTACAACAATTTGCCTTTTTTAAGTAAAACATACAGAAAGCTGAGAAACATCTGCAAAAAGAACAATAAAATGACAATCTTCTATCACTGAAGAAGAATACTTGTAGTAAGACTCCTGCTGTGTCCCGCTTCTTTTGTCCAGCTTCCCATACACACAATTCTAATTATCACAGTTCGAGTGGGAGTTGTTGTGGTTTACTTTGATTAATATGTTTTTCTCTGAATCACTTTCAGATGGCTTATTTGTAAACTTTTATAACATGTTGTACTTATTACCTCGAGTAGCTCCTTCAGCAACTTTCCATTGCAGGTCATTTCTGTCCACAGACTGTTATATGTGTGTTACTTTACTGTTATTTTTAATTTTCCTACTTCAATTATTTATTTTTCCCCTTTCATTACATTATTTTACTAAGTTATGTTTACTTTTGTCCTGTGTTACTTTTGTCCTATTCTTAAGTCTGCTGTAGTAATATTGTACAGATGTCATAAAAACTAAAAAATGACAGGCCAATATGATGTAGGCGGACTTCAGGTACAAAGGACTACAAAACAAAATAGCTAATGCCATAAAAACTACTAAAATGGTGGCCGGATTTTACACCTATGTGTCAGATTTCACTAATGTGGGATACATAAAGTCTATCCTCCCGTTATTTCCAATGGGAAAACATATTTTAATATCAATCAATCAAAGTTTATTTATATAGCCCCTTAATCACAAGTGTTTCAAACAGCTAGCGCCTCATTTGTGGTCACCAAATAACCTCTCCACGCAGGAGAGGGGGGCAAAGCAGAAAATAGATGGCAGATCAACTGGTCTAAAAGAGGGGTCTATTTAACGGCTAGCGTATACAAATGAGTTTTAAGATGGAACTTAAATGCTTCTACTGAGGTAGCATTTCTAACTGTTACCGGTAGGACATTCCAGAGTACTGGAGCTCGAATAGAAAACGCTCTATATAATATCCATAACATGTTCAACATTAGGGGTGCACTGCAAGTTCTTCATTTAACACTGATAGCCGCACATAGCTGACATAAACAATTATTTCCAGCCTAATGTTTACAGCTGGCCATATGTTTCCAGTTTGTTGCTGACATGCCGAGACCACCCCGTGTTGATGTAATTATCCAGCCTTAGATATGCAGCAGAGTGGGATCACGACCCCCGGGGAGTGTCTACAATACAGTATGATCACAGGAGCGGAACTTTTGCGTGCCACTCTCACTTTTGCAATCTACTCTAATCAAAACCACCCTCAACACTATTCAGGAACTGCTCTTGTGTTTTCATAAGCGATGAATGAACAGCTGAGCTTCTAAATGTGTGGATTCAGAGTGAACGCCTGGAGAGGGAATGCTTTTAAATGGTACTTTTCTCTACCGCCTTTTAGACATTATGACCTCAAGTTACTTGACAGTAAAGGGAGTGGGGAGGCATGGTCCATTGAATAATAAGTAACACGCACTGAATGTGTCATTATACTATACACATAAAGCTCATATTCAGTAGTGTCAAGGTACCTTTTTTAAATTATGCTATTTTTCATTCATTTTAGAAGGGACAGTGCTAAATTGGGGCTAGGGCAGACCTGGGCAATTATTTTCACTCGGGGGGGCCACATTTAGAGATAAAAATTTGTCCTGGGGCCGGTATATCTATTTTTAGGAACACTCATACAAAACCTCACAATAATGTCTGATTGAAAGCTAAAAACGTTATGGACCGACCGCCCCAAAAAACAGAATGGAATTTTAAAAAATTTTTACCGAAGAAGACACCCAAAATGTACATGAAAATAAGATTGAGGGATTTACAATATTAACTATGAACGATAAAACACTGAATATTGACAACATTACTGTATGTACGTCACACCCCTTCTCGATCGACAAATGTTACAATCAAGCGAAACGCAACAAAAATGCAATAAACACAGCGAAATGTGAACGCGAAGGGTAGAAAATAAACCCATCTACTATCTGATATATCACTTAGAACTTTGTTGTAAAAATCTCCTTCCGCATCTGTCCCTGACACCCGCATTTCAGGCTTGCCGCTCTTGTAACACTCTGTGGAAATGCTCCCCACCCACACAGCTTGGTGCCTCGTCTGAGCTGCTGTGACATAGATTACCATAGTAACTAATTAAATTACCAAAGTAACTAGTATATCATGCAAAAGGTCAGATTCCAACTATTGAAACACTTTGCATAGTTCAAGACTTACGGCAATTTGAAAACATCAATGCACATCGTAATGGCAGCTAAGTTTTCATCTTAAAGATCTAAAAAAAATTATTTTGGAATGTCCGGCTGGCCAGATTGAAAAGCTTAACAGGCTGCATGCGGCCCCCGGCCTTAATTTGCCCAAGTCTGGGCTAGGGGATGCTATAGCGCAGTGTGTAGCCCAAGTTGAGTCCCCCCAGCATTTTATTTTATATGTTTTGAATATTTGTATTCTTTCAAGTTCAAACCCGTGAAAAAGTTCACAAGTAGCCATTGTGTTCCAATCCAATCCCTGCTTACGTGTTTGTGTTAGCCTGTGTGTGTGTGAGGGGGAGGGAGGGTCTTTTATTTACTCGTTCTAGCATACCTCCAATGTGACTCGAGTTGCCAACCGCCCCTTGAAAAACGCAATTGTCTCGTATTTAATAACAGAAACAAAAGCACACGTTCCGTTTTGAGCTGCCAAAGGATGTACTTTCTACCAAGTTTTTATGATCGTGGCAATCAAAAAAAACAGTCTTGTAGAATATAAATACATTCCATCGCATGACAACATACCTCATAACAGTTTGCTGCAGGCGAAACCCATCGATGCCAGCATGTCAGATCACTCACCTATCAAATTCATTGCTGTTCCACTTTTCTGCCATGAGCTTTGTTTTGGCCAGACAAAATGCCACCCAAAAATGTTGGAATATTTTTTTTTACTTTTAACATCGAAACTGTAGTCGCCTTTATGATGTGCAGTGCTGTTTTCAAATTACCATAAGTAACTCAGTGGTTGGAATCTGAGCTTTTGAGTGATATACGGGTTATTACGGTAATCTACGTCACAGCAACTCAAGGCACAAAGCAGAGTGGGCGGGGTCTGGTGAAGTTAAATGGAAAATAACTTTATAGTATAATCACTGGATACCAGTGACGTGCAATCAGGTGAGGCAGGGCCTCACGTGCCATCATAGAAAGAAAAAAAATTTAAAAAGAAAAAAAAATAATTAAATTGTTATATGTATCCAGGAATTATACTATAAAGTTTTTTTCCATTTAACTTCACCAGTTTTAGAAAAGTTTTTATTCAAAATGGCTGAATTTTCACATTTGCTGTTCAAATACTGAGAAGAGACTTGCGGTGAGTCAGCAGCCAGTTGAGGCACGTCACTGAGTTGAGCCTCACCATGGATTGCGCAATGACTCGGCTAACTGCTGGCCTGCTGTGCAGTGAGACCGTATTGCTATATGAATTATATTATACATTTCCATAGTTTAGTTAGCTGAGGTATATAATGTACAGTGTATTTTGTCAACAACTCTGTGTGTAACGTATTACTTGTGCTGAGCAATCATAAAACTGCTGCGAAGACGCACTGTGTGAGGCTCGAAGTAATCCCGTCTCCTAGTGGTAGAGGGCGGTAGTGATCCCAGAGACTACTCGGCTGCAGAAGAAGTGACAACAAGCAGCAACAGTTAGCAGCGATCGTTTATTTTTTCCTCTTGCCTGGATTATTAACATGGAGGATTACATATCTAAAATAAAACAGCTTTCTAAACTGGACTTTTAATCGAAGCAGGAGGTAATACTTAAAGGAAGATCTCCATCGAGACAGAGTCTTTTAAAACTGAAGAAAGATAAGGAAGACTTCTATAAACAAGTTATCGATACTTTTGTTCAAAAGGAGCTGCGCTTGGACTTCATTTATAAGTAAAGGTAAGACCATAATAACATTTTTTTTTATTAAATGTGCTTTTTTGTGTGCTACAGTTTGTATGTGTTAAGTTAAAGTACCAATGATTGTCACACACACTATGTGTGGTGAAATGTGTCCTCTACATTTGACCCATCCCATTTTGTTCCCATTTTTCATGAGTTGAACTCAAAGATGTTAAACTTTTACAATGTACACAAAAGACCATTTCCTCTCAAATATTGTTCACAAATATGTCTGAATCTGTGTTAGTGAGCATTTCTTCTTTGCCAAGATAACCCATCCCACCTCAAAGGTGTGGCATATCAAGATGCTGATTAAACCGCATGATTATTGCACAGGTGTGTCATTGGCTGCCCAAAATAAAAGGCCAGTTTTATCACACAGTACAATGCCACAGGTGTTGCAAGTTTTGAGGGAGCTGACTGCAGGTATGTCCACCAGATCTGTTGCCTGTGAATTGAATGTTCATTTCTCTTCCATAAGACGTCTCCAGAGGCTTTTAAGAGAATTTGGCAGTACATCTAACCAGCCTCACAACTGCAGACCATGTGTACCCACACCAGCCCAGGACCTCCACATCCAGCAGGTGCACCTCCATGGTCGTCTGAGACCAGCCACCCAAACAGCTGCTGCAACAATTGGTTTGCACAACCAAATAATGTCTGCACAAACTGTGAGAAACCGTATCAGGGAAGCTCATCTGCATGCTCGTTGTCCTCATCGGGGTCTCGAACTGACTGCAGTTTGTCGTCATAACCGACTTGAGTGGGCAAATGTTCACATTTGATGGCGTCTGGCATGCTGGAGAGGTGTTCTCTTCACGGATTATCCTCAGTTTTCACTGTTCAGGGCAGATGGTAGGCAGCGTGTGTGGCATCGTGTGGGAGAGCGGTTTGCTGATGTCAACGTTTTGAATCAAGTGGCCCATGGTGGGTGTGGAGTTATGGTATGGGCGGGTGTATGTTATGGACAACGATCGCAAGTGCATTTTATTGATGGCATTGGGAATGCACGGAGATATCATTACTAGATCTTGAGGACCATTGCTGTGCCATTCACCCAAGACCATCACCTCCTGTTGCAGCATGACAATGCATGGCCCCATGTTGCAAAGATCTGTACACCATTCCTGGAAGCTGAAAACATCCCAGTTCTTGCATGGCCAGCATACTCACCGGACATGTCACCCATTGAGCTTGTTTGGGATGCTGTGGATCGGCGTATACAACAGCGTGTTCAAGTTCCTGCCCATTTCCAGCAACTTTGACAAGCCATTAAAGAGGAGTGGACTAACATTCCACAGACCACAATCAACAACCTGATCAAGTCTATGCTAAGGGAGTGTGTTGCACTGCGTGAGGCAAATGGTGATTACACCAGTAAAGCAAAACTGCACATTTCAGAGTGGCCTTTTATGGGATGGGATGGATTATTTTGGCAAAGAAGAAGTGCTCACTAACAGATTTAGACAGATTTGTGAACAATATTTGAGAGGAATAGGTCTTTTGTGTACATAGTAAAAGTTTTAGATCTTTGAGTTCAACTCGTGAAAAATGGGAGCAAAGTGTTGGGTTTATATTTTTGTCATATATGTATATGTATGTATGTACCGGCCCCCAGACACACTTTTTTCTCTATGTGGCCCCCCGGGTCAAAATAATTGCCCGCATCTGGTCTTGGCTGTCACTTTGCTTTGCTTGGCGGTAGCTAGCTAGGTATCAACCCAGTTTCTGGTAATCGGATACAAAATATTGGCTTTTTTACCACAGTGACATTTTTCCTGGAAGAAAAGGAGCAGTTTGGGAAGTTTGGAGAACGTTTATGGCCAATGGGCAAGCTGTGGCTATCATTACGGCAAGGTAAGTACATGCTTTTGAAAGTAACTCTGTTCTCTTGTTGTTGTAATAATATTAATGTCTTGCTTTCAAAACCCGAGCTGTTCAACAAAAAAAAACAGTAACTCACCAAAAGGTCAAATGATATTTGCTTCAAATCATAGTATTTTATACGTGTTTAGTTCAGACATTTCGCTTCTATTTAATGACAACTTGTCACAATATAGCACAGAGGCAGACTGTGCATTTCACACTTCAGTGATGTCCTATACACCGACCTTAATAAATAGCTCTCATAATTTATGTCACCACATCACCACAACTGGAAAAATGCTATACAGAAACATACTTGCACACTTCTGGTCATTGAATCACCTCAATAGTCTACAAAACGGGCTATTTTCCAGTGCATTTTAAAATCAATAAACCCGCTTCAGCAATTAAAAGTCATACCGTAACTACTGTCAAAATTTAAATAATTGTAAAACATATTAACGTGAAAAAATAAAGGAAAAAAATATTTGAACTGACAATTCACAGCACCCGTTGGAAGCTATGGCTACCGCTCATATATTTGTTGATTCAATATGAAGAGGCAGTAAAACCCTTTTCACCGGCTGGGACAGGTTAGCTTGCTCGGGGGTCGGCCGACTTTGTCTCGCAAGATCTAGCTTCTCTTGAAATATTAGGCTTATAATTTGATCAGTTGCTGATATTGAACATTATACCACGGCCGTGCATTTCCCACATAGGCCTTCAGTGATGTCAGACTTCAATGATTACCTCTCAAAATACCATAATTTATGTCACCACATGACCATTGCTGGAGAAATACTATACAGAAACACATTTACGCACTACTGTGCATTGAATCACATCAACAGTGTACAAAACAGGTTATTTTCTGGCGCATTTAAAAATCAATAAACCCGCATCAGCAATTAAAACATATATTTAATGGTAATGTCAAAATTAAAATTGCAAAAAATATATTAAACGTGAAAAAATATAGAAATAAAATATTTGAACTCACAATTTGTAGAACCATTCGACGCTAGTGGTGCCCCTCGTAGTCGGTTGAAAATGGCAGGCATTTCCTCATTTCATCGCCAGAACAGCTGAGCTAGCTTCCGGGTTTGGCCGACATCGTCTCACAAGATGTGGTTTCTCTTTAAATATCCTTCTTGAAAATGGCCTTGCAAATATATATCTGCCACTTAATCAACGTTTTTGTTCTCCTTCTTTGTGGGTTAGGGCACAACACTACCTGCTTCCTGCTAGATTGCAACTTGTGAATGTATACTCACTTTGGAATAACAAGTGAGTATCCAACCACAGTCTCGTTAACATTAGGCTACCAAGATAGGCTACTGTCAACAACTTGTGATCAGATTGGCTATCGCAACTGTCTCTCAACTGTATGTGTTCTCAAATTCATCCGATAACGGTCCCGGTGAGTATCCAATCACAGGACACGTAAATGTCACATTCAATGTGAGGCCATCTAGAAGGCCTTACTGACAACAACTCCTGATCTGATTGGCTATCCCAATTATCTATAAACTGTATGTGGCTGTTCACCTACAGTGCACGTACGCCCACATTGTTGATTCTGAAGGCCTCGAGCAGATTTGGTACAGCATGGCAACATAAGCCATCTTAATTCTGATTAGATAAAAACTCTAACCTAAAAACAACAGCGCTGGAAGGAGCATAATATGACACGAAGAGAATATAAATATGTTTAGATATTGAGGGAAAGCAAATTAAAAACTACTTTTATCTTTAATTATGATCATGATTTCAGCAGAGAAGGTCTTGCTGGCCCTGACGGCACACCACTGCATTATACTAATATTATTATGTCGCTGTATGTTTTTACTGATAGTTGGTGATGTTTATGTCCAAGTTCATTGATATGGAAATGAAAATATTATTTTCTAGTTTAAAGAGGCAGAACTCGCTGTTGGATGTCCTGAAAGAAATGACTGCTTTTTATGTTGTCGGTCCTAGATATTACACTGTTTTTGCACTCTGCAAATCTGAGCGCCGGGGCCTTTCAACTTGGGCCTTCACGTTAAATTAAGGCAGCCCTGTACATAATAGATTTTTCTCAGATTAGCCAATAAACTCTCTAGAGACACTAATAACATCATCACATTTGCATAATAGTGGGACATCAGTGTGTGAATGTGTGTGTGAATGGGTGACTGTGGAAATAGTGTCAAAGCGTTTTGAGGTCCTTAAAGAAGGTAGAAAAGCGCTATACAAGTACAACTCATTTACATTTAGTTTATATAACTGTGTGTGTGTGTGTGTGTGTGTGTGTGTGTGTGTGTGTGTGTGTGTGTGTGTGTGTGTGTGTGTGTGTGTGTGCGTGTGTGTGTGTGTGTGTGTGTGTGTGTGTGTTTGTGGGGCCAAAAGTTTGGACACACCCTCTCGTTTCAATGTGTTTTCTCTATTTTCATGACTATTTACATTGTTGTGTGTGTGTGTGTGTGTGTGTGTGTGTGTGTGTGTGTATATATATATATATATGTATGTATGTATGTGTGTATACAGTATGTATGTATATATGTGTGTATATATACATGTAAATAGTACAAACGTAATACAATGTATATAGCAGCATTGAAATGAGAGGGTGTGTCCAAACTTTTGGCATGTACTATATGTATGTATGTTAGTACAGGCCAAATGTTTGGACACACCCTCTCATTTCAATGTGTTTTCTGTATTTTCATGACCATTTACATTGTAGATTGTGTATATGTATATATATGTGTTTATATATGTGTGTGTGTATAAATAGCAATTATTCATATAAAGTTTACATCACGCCTCCAGAAAAATACAGTCCCCAAACACAACATGAATCTATTTTAATCAAGTACAAAATCGATCTTTATTGCTTTTTTATTCTTTTGTGACTGCGTGTGTCAGCATGATGACTACCATTGACCACTGGGGACCACCAGAGACCCCAGGCCAGCCGAGACTCACCATGTTGAGTTTCTTGAGGAGGGGGAGGAGGCTGTGTAACTTGACTCTGGATGAAAACTCTGCTCCTGGTTTGACTCCCAGTACTCATGCTGGGAGCTGCAGAGGAGGCGCACGATGGATCCTCTGGTGCTCATCGTGCTCACATGTCTGCCCCTCGGCTCTGCGGTCTACAACGGGCCCCTCCAAGCCGAGATCTCCAACGGCACCTTCCACCACTTCTACGTCCCGGACGGCGACTATGAGGACACAGAGGACCCGGAAAAGTGCCAGATGGTCTTTAGGTTCTCGGACGGATCACCGTGCTCAATCGCGGAGGAGGAGAGCGACTCTATTGTGCGGGAGGATCTCATCCTCGCCCGCCTGCAGGGGGAGGACGCGGCGCGGCTGCTGGAGAGCATCGGGCGGACTGCGGCCAATGACCTGGACGGAGAGGACAGCTACGGACGCTTCCTCCGGAGGGAAATCTCTCAGATTGGAGAGGCTTTCTCTGGCGTGGACAAATCTCTGGAGGAGCTGGAGGTGAAGTTCAAGCAAAGTCAGGAGAGCGATCTGAGAGAGGAGCAGCTACTCAGCAGCTTTGTGCTCAAACAAGTGGGGGACGTGAAGGACACCCTGAGGGACACCAAGGACATCTCAGCTGGACTGAGGGACAAACAGGAGCTGCTGTCTCTTATTGTTCGCAGCCATGGGAGCAGACTGAGCCGTCTTAAAACACAGTATCTCAACCCAGGATCATAGTCTAATCGTTAAATAAGCTCGGTTTCTTCCTACTCCTTTTCGGACATGATTGGAGAAAGCATCCAGCTTAAGTATCTCCACTTCATGGCAATGTGTCATCAACAACATCAGCACATTCCTCTGACTCAAGAGGCTTAAAAGGAAATTATTGGAAAAATAATGTTAATATTTTTACTTTAATCAACTTTTGTGTGTCTGCTTTGTCCATTATATTGTTTACATTTTTCCAATGAAAAGCGTTTTTTTTACATGTAAGTGGCAGACCTGTGTCCCTTTCAAGTGTCCCTTGTTAATTGGCGTCTGGATTCTGTCAACGTCCCCCACCTCCATCTGGAAGCATTTTACTTTGGATAAAAATACATTTACTAAGAGACCTGTTATTACCAACTGTTAGGAGTCACACTTATGTCAATGGATGTGCTTGTCTTGTTTGTACAGTATATTTTTGTTAAAAGTAAACAATGCATGGAGAGTTATTCCAACATGGTGTTCTGTATATTTCAGTCTTGTTCTTTAATAGGAAAAATAACATTGTAAATAAATTCCTCCATTGTAAAACAGTAACAAATTCACCATCAAGCAAAACAACATTAAGAGTTATTCCTTATACATCAAATATAAATGTAAGAATGCCCAAATAAATGGCATAAATACAAACATAACACTGTTCTGTGTTGCACAAATTAAGCTAATTATTGTATTGTTCCTGGCAGCACAAAGCATGTATTAGAGCAATAAAAGTGCCACAGATAATTTCTGTGCACATGTTGTTGGGGGCCAGATGTGCTGCCTGCCAATGGGCGCAACCGGGTGTGATTTCCTCTGTCTGGTTTCCCCTCACACTCCAGCTTCCCCTGTAGGACCCCTTTTTCAGAAACAGCTCTGTGCACTATAGCAGGCGAGAAGACAGAACGCAGCCAGGACAGAAACCTTATATGTCAACAAGGCTTCGGAAATTTCAAGGGGCGCCGCTGAAGACTTGGACCGGGAAATCGTAAAAGACCCTCCTTTTTTTGGCATTCAAGTCATAAATTATTCAGACAGAAGCATGCATTTTTGTGACGTGGAAGTGATGGTTTTAAGGCTGCTTTTAGAAGCATGTGTTCTCCTCACAGACATATTCAAATGACAAAGTGAGGTCAGGAATGTAGACCAGAGCTGACCTGGAACACTGAGCCCTTTTTGCACAGCACACAGTCCTTTTGTGACGCATCCTATGAGACATGTGTTCATTTTACTAGCCTTATTTTGGACAATTGCATGTTATATGCTTCGTCAGGATGATTGTGCTGCAGTGCACAAAACAAAAGCCATAAAGGCATGCTTTGATGAGTTTGGTATGGACGCACATCAGTGACCCCTGACCTCACCCGCATCAAACACTTTTGGGAATAACTAGACCCGAGAGAGTGCACTTCAAAGACTAAAAATAACCATTAATAATAGGTCAAATTGATTATTGACTACCGTAACAAAATCATACGTGTTAACCCTTCTGTTTCCTGTATATTGCACTTTTTAGAAAATAAATCCTCTCAATACTGCTGGAGCAGCGCAGCTTTCGGTTGCCTCGGCAACACTCGCAAAAATTGGTGTGACACAGGGACGTGCAGTCAGGGTCGGCAGGTAAAGCAGAGCCTAAAATAAATATCAATATTGGTTCGTTAAAGTACCACTGATAGTCTCACACACACTCGGTGTGGTGAAATTACCCTCTGCATTTGACCCATCCCCTTGTTCCACCCCCTGGGAGGTGAGGGGAGCAGTGAGCAGTAGCGGTGGCCGCGCTCCGGAATCATTTTGGTGATTTTTTTTTAGTTGTGTTATTTGGTGAAATTGTTATAAATGAATTTTCTGTGTGATTACAGTTGTTTTGTGACGATCTGTCACTTCACTTCTGGTTGTGTTTCCTTGGTTGGTGTTTGTTCCCTGTCGGCGCTCTTATGTTTGTTCCACTTCCTGCATGTCTACCTGAGCGCTCGTTTCCCTCACCTGTGCCTTTTTGAAATATCACTTTTTGTTCAAAAACAATCGTAACACGTAACAATAAAGAAAGTGTATACAAAATAATCAAATAATATTAGGACAAATAAATATAACATTTAAAACACAGTTGTATATTTGTTTTCAATACAACCAGTCATTGTAACAATCGAAAAATTCAAGCATAATATATATATATATGTATATGTATATATATATATATATATATATATATATATATATATATATAATCAGTGACGTGCAGTCACTAGAGGCAGGTGAGGCGGGGCCTCACCTGCCATCATGGAAAGAAAAAAAATGTAAAAAGAAAAAAAATTAATTAAATTGTTATATGTATGCAGTGATTATACTATAACGTTATTTTCCATTTAACTTCACCAGTTTTAGATTATTTTTATTCAAAATCGCTGAATTTTCACATTTGCCGTTCAAATACTGAGAAGAGACGGTGCGGTGAACAGCAGCCAGTTGAGGCACGTCACTCAGTGCCTCAACATGGACGGACTCGGCTAACTGCTGGCCTGCTGTGCAGTGAGACTGTATTGCTATATGAATTATATTATACATTTCCATAGTTTAGATAGCTGAGGTATATAATGTACAGTGTATTTTGTCAACAACTGTATGTGTGTAAAGTATTTCTTGTGCTGAGCGATCATAAAACGGCTCCAAAAGACGCACTGGCTGAGGCTCCAGTAGCCCCGCCTCCTGCACCCCCGCCATAGAATTGTTATATCAACTAAAGCCCACACTTAAACTTTCCACGTGCAAGATTGAATCTATTTAAAAAAGTTATTTCATAAGAAGCCAAAAAGTGCAAAAACAATAATGTTCATGTTGGAGGAGTTGTGAATTAGATACACCTGCAGTCTGCAGGTGTATCTAATTCCCAACTCCTCCAACATGAACATTATTGTTTTTTCACTTTTTGGCTTCTTATTAAATAACTTTTGTAGCCTATTTTTATGGGCTTTCCTATTTGTGATGTTAAGTTCCTGTTATGCGCTGTTATATAGTATATGCCTTGAGCTCTTATTTTGAAGGCGCCAAGAGCGGAAGTGATGACATGTTGTAGTGGAGCGGAGGTTTTTGAAAGAAGGTAAATAAAGTGGTCCTCGTGTAAACTGGAGCCCCCGTGTTTGTTATTTTGTAGTTTCATACAGTATAGGCGACATTTATAAACCCTCGGTTACACTTTTTTAAATAGATTCAATCTTGTACGTGGAAAGTTTATGTGAGGGCTTTAGTTGATATAACACATCCGTCAGGGGGTTCATTAATCCAGCACAACAGCGGCGAATTGACTTTATTTATAAGTAAAGGTAAGACCATAATAACGTTTTTTTTATTAAATGTGCTTTTTTGTGTGCTACAGTTTGTATGTGTAAAGTTAAAGTTAAGTTAAAGTACCAATGATTGTCACACACACACTAGGTGTAATGAAATTTGTCCTCTGCATTTGACCCATCCCTTGATCACCCCCTGGGAGGTGAGGGGAGCAGTGGGCAGCAGCGGTGCCGCGCCCGGGAATAATTTTTGGTGATTTAACCCCCAATTCCAACCCTTGATGCTGAGTGCCAAGCAGGGAAGAATGCTGGTATGAGCTTTTAAACATAACCTGT